>NC_091457.1:35629551-35929551 GCF_027789765.1 Dendropsophus ebraccatus | reverse complement strand
GGATGTAACAACACTGTAAACACTTCTATGGTCCATACAGTCTGTGGGGGTAATGATAGCAGTCATTATGTGGCAGCATTATGTAGGGGTATCACTGTGCATGGAGTTCTATAGTAGTATGGAGGTAATATTTTATTACTGCATGGTGTTAATCTTTGCTCCTGGTGTATAGGCAACAATCTTGTATGTTAACTAGATATGTATAATTTTTTTTGTGTGGTGTGGTGGTGGTGAGGGGGTGTACCTAGATCTTTTAGAGGGAAAATGTCAGTTCCTTACTAGGTAGGGAGCTTCACACACTGTTGGGTATCTAATAGGGGAGACCTGTCAGATTCCCTCTACGACTTAGCATGTAGCTCAGTAGACATCTTGTAGGTGGCTGTTCATGGAAATATTCTAGTCGAGGGGCCCTGATAGGTTAACAGATCCATACCCCAGACAGATCCGCCTTTTAAAGTTTCTTTTTTACTTGGACAGGTCATTTAGCCAATACTGCATTGTCATTGTGCTGCCAGCATGGTAGCCTTGATATTTTGGGGTTTCTGCCCCTTCTTAGATAGCATTCTCCTCACTTCTCCAATATCCTTAAAATATCATGTCTCAGATGCACCCATATGTACTCCAGTGATAACATGGTGTCCCAGCAGTATCAGAGTGATCTTTCCAGCTTCATTGGCCCCCCTCATATCACAGGGTCACACGGACAGGATTTGTGGTTACTGTCTCTAGAGGTATAATCTCTTTCTTCTCTTCTTTCTCTGGTGTCTTTTTTCTCCTTTGCAACAAAATGAAATAGAAAACAATTGGTCATATAGGCTTCACTTTTTCTTATACATATTTACTGACATCAAAACTATGCAGTCCCTATACAGCAATGTATGCCTTACAAGGACCCCATTTGTAGCATCACTGTGCAGTGGTTCCCCAGCATGTGATTAATTCACCTTATGATGCTTCCCTTTGGTCAGAAGTGGGCATAACGTTCACATGTCTCTGTATTGATAATTTTATTGTAAAACTTTAATTAAAAAAAAAAACATTGAACAAAAAGTGGGCAATGAGCACTGCTGACTTCTGCGGCTATGTTGGGTGCCATTGGGCTTACTAAAACATCCACTCAGTGGTGCTGCTTAATAAGGCCTCTGCCCTCCCTGTCCAGCAGGATTGCTTACTAATGTAGCTGGTGGATGGCAGCTGCAGAGCATCACAGTGCACTTTTACTCCCCGTGCAAATAGCAGAAAGTTATCAGCCAATTGCATAACCCTCCCGATGCAATAACACTTAGCATTGCCAATGCTGAATGGCTGTTAAGTCAGGGCATACAAAAGATGCAAAGGAATACAAGGACATGTCTGCAGTGCTGTACTGTACATATGGTAAAAAAAATCTTAGGCTGCCCCATTATGGTCATGGTTATTTCCATTTTAGCTAGCTTCCATAGTGCTTGTATAACAGGGCATTTTCATTCCTTTTAAGCCTTCTCATTCTAAGCTTACTATTTAGCCTGGATTCTTTCATAGCTCACACTGATGTTAAAGGGCTGCTCAGGAGAAGGCATCGATATCTAAACTGTCGGGTGCCAATGTCTGGGCCCCACTAACCATGGTGCCCTCAGTACACATTGAATGGCCAGGAACAATAAGTCACAGTCTTTAATATGCCCAACTCTTTAAGAAATGGCTCCATACATATTAGGATGGATCTGTACGAGCAGTTTTGAATATTTGGTTAATCACTATGGGCAGAAAGGATCTAAAGCCCCTATTACACAAGGCGATGTGGAGAACATGCGAGCGCTGATCTGCTGTTCACGTACAGACAGCGAGCGTTGAGAAGCGAGTAAGAGCCGGGGGAGCCGCGGGGGGGGGCTGTCTGGGGGATCGTCAGATTGTCTGGGCAGCCCATTGGAGACAATGGCGGTCTGCTGCCGCCACTCTTATTACACGGAGCGAAGGCAGCAGATTGTTAACAGGCTGATCTTTAGCATTTCAACCTGTTGAAACACAACGATCAGCCGACATCGTACATGTCGGCTGATCGTTGTCTTCTATTACACAAAGCAATTATTGGCCGTAACGGCCTATAATCGCTTAGTGTAATAGGGCCTTAAGAATATATTATTTTAAGAACAAGTGTTTCTATCTTATCATCTGAAATGCTAAAACCTGTACAATTGCACCTTTGAACTTACCCAGTTTCGACCTCTTCTATGGTATCAGGAAGTGGTTTATTCACAGTCTCGGGCAAAAAATAGACAATAAGTCCCGATAGTATGGGTGAACCTCCATATATGAGCAGAGGTAAGAAAGGATAGAATTCACCTAACAACTTCACCAGAGGAGCCACAATGCCACCCAATCGCGCCATGGTGCTACCCAAACCAAGACCACTCTGCCTGAAAATAAAAGAACATATTGGAGTGACACGTTAGATTCTTCTAGGAGTTGAATATGTTCTAGAGAATCTTGGATTGACAACATTCAATTTAACATACAATATAAACTTCTGAGTAACTGCATCTGGGTCAAATCTTCCCGACATTAACAAGACCACCTGGTGCACTATGGATCCAGATAACTTAGTTAAATCCTTTTATAACATTCCAGAGCCAAATCTAATATATGCCAATTGACATTACAACAGGAGCTTGTACCATTTTGAACCCTTATATGGAGAAAGGCTCGGAGAACTGGGCCACAAAATCTGTTTCCATGTAGCTCGAGGCCATCTGCTTACATTTCTCTCTTATCTAATACAAGGAATGAATAGAAGTTTGAGGAAGTGATTTTATGCTAGTTACAAATCTTTGCATCATTTTGAATATTGTTACATGTACATTGATCTATCCTGACTCCGTTCCCCTTAATTCAGTTATAACAGCATCCTTAGGAGTTATTTACAGACAAGGTATGTATCATGATTTATTTTAGGGGGCACAGTGTGTATTATAATTCATTTCAAGGGGCAAAGTGTGTATTATAATTAATTTCAAGGGGCAAAATGTGTATTATAATTCATTTAAGAGGGCACATTATATATTATTAAAGGTGAACTCCATCAAGTTTTCTTGCTTTTTTTTCTTTTAAATCAACTGTTGTCACAAAGTTATACAGATTTGTAATTCTACTAAAATCTAAAGTCTTCCAGTACTTATCAGCTGCTGTATGTCCTGCAGAAAGTAATGTATTCTTTCCAGTGTGACACAGTGCTCTCTGCTACCATCTCTGTTAGTAACTGAAACTGACCAGAGTTCCCCTTTTATTTCAGGGGCACAGTGTAATTTAATTCATTTCAGGGGGGAATTAATATAATTAAAGGGGAACTATCAGGTTAGACTAATCTAACCTGCTAATATGTCCATATTGCACAGAAGACGCAGTATGTCTCTTACCTTCTTCCTCTGCATTCCTCCGGTGCAGTTAGTTGTATTGGCCACAGTCCGGTGAGACTGTGAGATCCATTAGAAGCACTGCCTGCCCCCATAGCGCTGATCCGCCCCTGTCCAACCCGCCCCTTTCTAATTATAATGAGTAGGGTGGCGCTATGGGGGCAGACAGTGCTCCTAATGTTCCCCCTCAGTCTAACGGTCTCACCGGACAGTGGGGAACATGACTAACTGCACCAGAGTGGCACAGAGGGGGAAGGTAAGAGACATATCTTCATCCTCAGCGTACTGTGCAATAGGGACATATCAGCAGAATTTGTCTGTTCCCCTTTAATTTAAGAGCACACAGTATGTATTATAATTAATATCAGGGGGCACAGTGTATATTGTAATTTATTGCAGAGAACACAGTAGTCATTAGATCTCATTTAAAGGGGCATAGTGTCTATTTTAGTTAATTTCGGGTGGTAAAGCTTGTGGCATTATTATATCGAGGGGATGCAATGTGTGAAGCTGTTTTCAGCAGCTACAGCATGTGGCACTAGTTTATCTCAGTATAAAGGGTGAGAATCTTCTGCATCCCTTCACTATTGTTCTCATGTACAGGGAGCTGTAGTGTCACAAAGTGAATTAACCAGACTTGGCAAGTGGTATATCTGTTTATTAGGGTAGAAATAATTCTCTGTGGCACGTGATGCCTGGGTATCCCTGATGCCAAGTAGAGCACCTGTTAAAATCTGAATCCTGTCAATTAATCTGCCTATGGCCTCTAATGGTATGTATTATAATACATTAGTCATGTCCAGCATGTACAGTAGATGTTCTATGGCCAATACACATAACACCTTTCTTCAAATGCACTTGTCCAGTTGATCACCTTCAAAAAATGGTATATATATGAAGTCTTAAGCCTTAAGACACACTATTACATCAGGGTGTGGGAAGGGGTTAAAATTTCCATCTAAATGACGCAGACTAAATACTGAGCTACTAACAAGGAAGAGCCACACATGAAGTCACAGGTGAATGGTGGAAACTTGGGAAGCAAATCCCATTATTATATATTACTGTGAACGACTGCAGCCTCATGACTACTGAGGATATAGCCTCCCAGAAGAGAGACAAAGAGGTTTATTTCATGTATTCTAAATGTATAACCTGTATAAGTCAAGAAATCACTGCACTCCGAGCTGATGAATAACTTATTATATACTGTTAATAAATTATCACGTGTTCATTTATTTAGAAGCCACAATTTCACCAATGCAAACTGTACTCCTCTTTGCCCTATGAAATGGACTTCTACACATGTAGATCTTTCTCACAACAACACAAGCCTAGTATGGTGGCATTGGTTTCTAACACCTGGATAGAGCCAGACTATGCTCCTCTGTCCACTGAGGACAAAAGAGCCAGTGTAAACATAGCCTTAGGGTCCTATTCCACGGGCCGAGCAGGGCCCGATCAACGATGTAAACGAGTGCCGATCTGCTAGATCGGCGCTCATTTACTGGGCCTATTCTACAGCCCCGATGATTGTTAAGCAAGGGCTGCAGGGACATCATTACCGATGTCCTTGCAGCCCTTGTTTCATACATTACCTGTCCGGGCTGCAGGTCTTCTCCTTCTTCCTCCCGGTCCCACGCCGCAACAGCTTCGGAGCGGAGCTGTCTGAACTGACAGACCGCTCAGCCAATCACTGGCCACGGCGGTTCCGGCCAGTGATTGGCTAAACGGTCTGTCAGTTCAGACAGCCCTGCTCCGAAGTTGCTACGGCGCGGGACCGGGAGGACGAAGGAGAAGACCTGCAGCCCGGACAGGTAATGTATAATGCTGCTAAAATCGTCGGTCGCTGACGTGCACCGCTATTCCGCCGTAGCGATGCGCTGGTGGCGAACAATGATTTTAGGTCTGAACCTAAATGAACGATCAGGCCGATCCGACCGATTATCGCTCCGATTTGGCCGATTATCGCTCCGTGGAATAGGCCCCTTAGCCTTCGCTTTGTGCATTGCGTAATGGAATAACTTTACCTTTCTTCTGAAGTTTAACATTTTAGAATGATCACTCATTTGTGCATCCTATCCAGTTTACAATGAAAAATGTCAGATGACATATATGTGGCATTTAATTTGCCCATATAGGCAGCAGATAGAAGTTATGATTAGAGATGAACAAACCTGGAGCACACTAGGGTTTGTCCAACCCCGATTGCTCAGCATTTGATTACCAGTGGCTGAAGAAGTTGGATGCAGCCTTAAGGCTGCATGGAAAACATGGATACAGACTATGGCTTCAAGACTGCCTAGGGCTGCACCCAACTTCTTCAGCCACCGGTAATCAAATGCAAGGCAATTGGCTTCAGTGTCGAAATTCATTTATCTCTAGTTATGATGTATCCCTATTAATGACCCATATAGCCAGCTGTTTTCTTTTAAATTGAAATATTTTATGATCTCTCAAGACACTTTTTAGCTGTATTAGGCGTTGTTCCCACACAGCATCTTTGCTCCCTATTTTGGTCAGTATTTTGCAACCATGGTGTCCTATCTAAGGGTAGCATTAAGTAGTGACAGAGAAGCTGAACAGAATGATGTATCACTTACATTGTTCATTGTACATTGTTATCTATCCATACTGTGTATAGGCAGTCAATGGTCAATCAGCAGCTGGAGGGGGGGGGGGTGGCAAGAATCCTATTCTCCTGCATATTAGGAGAACTGCTAAATAGAATTATACAAGTAATACACTGGTCTGTTCAGCATTTCTGTCACTAGCCTATTTTGCCCTAATTTAAGGCAGAAAACCTAGTGAAAGATCCCCTTTAAATGACGGCCATCCACACGATTTCAACAGTATGTGAACATAGCCTTTCTATGTTTTTTATCCACTCCTGATTTTGGTTGCAAAATACTGAGCAAAAATATTCTGTGAGAACATAGCCAACAGCTGCTGAGGACATAATAATTAAAAATGAATAGCCTAGCTGCAATATTAGACCTACAGATTATTTCTAAGAAACATGGATAGCAGTGTTTTGGGGGCAGTGTATGATGGTATTATTTGAGCACTGTATTGTTATATGGTACATTTTTTTTAACACATCAACGTGACTTTCAAGGACTATTTAGAGTGGTCATGTGGTCCATTCTGACATCACCAGTGATTGGCCACTGCTAAGACTTGCCTAAAGTTAAATGTGCCCTATGTAATATCCTTTACAGACTTTATAGTGAACCATGTAGTGCCCAACTGATGAAACAGTGTGCATTACAGGTCGACTATATAATATTAAGCATCTCTCCTGTCCTTCGTTTGAGTGTGAGTTTTGCAGCTCAGTTCCATTGAAGTGAATGGAGATGAATTGTAATCACACACTTAGCCTGAGGACATTGGTGGTGCTGTTTTGGAGAAAGTAGCTGTGCTTTTTCTAATCCTGTATAACCCTTTTAACAAATACTGCATAACTATTGCAGTAGATGTAGCCTTTTTACTTACTATATGTTATAAATAATAGCACGTTAAATATAAATGTATAGCCTTGCTGAAGATAGTATCAGAAAATATAAATTAAAATAAAATATTCTTTCACAAAACCTGGAATACAATGGCTCTGGGAATGTTCTGTGGCTGTCTGTTCCTGCACAGATGTCTGGGTGACTCTCCAGGGCAGAGATTACCATCACTTGGGATGTAGTTGCTGGAGGTCTGCTGAGTTATTAACACATGGTTCATGTGCGTTCAATGCTAGAATAGGAGAATGGACCTTAGACTACATATAGTGGATGTGTAAAAGTGGATGTAATTTTTATAATGTACTGGATATATCTATTATTATAATGTATCTCAAGGTTATTATTAACCATGTAATTCTTAAAAAAGGAAGTTACAGCATTAAAGCTTGGCTCCCTTACTTTGAGCTGGCTCTATGCTTCCTATGACTCCTATAGGGGAATGCTGCACCTGTTCACTCTTCCCATCATTGAATTATCATGTGGATATTTTCAGTCGCTTGCAAAATAAATCTGTTATGTAACTATAATTATTAAAAAGCAATAACTCTAGGCTTCTTATTTTCTGTAGACTGCTTATTTTTTAGAATTATATTTACATAATTCACTTTGATATGTTGTGTCTGTATATGTATATATCCACCTCTGCAACATTTTCTTATTATTCAGATACCTCTAAAAAAATTTTAAAAAAAATTAATAAAAAAAAAAAAGAAGCAACAGTCTTGATGAGAAATATCCTACCGTTTTATGCCTTTTAGCACCTCGGCAGACCTCTGTGTCTCCATAGTAACAGACTTACAAACAAAGCCTCCAACGCCTCCCCTACTTCTAACTAAAGATGATCGAATAGCGGGAGTTCTCAGGTTCGTTCAAACTCGAACCATTTCATTCAATATGATTCGAGTTTGAACGAACCTGAAAATTCCCGCTGTTCGATCAGCTCTGCTGCTAACTAGTATACATAGTGGTAGATTAGCAAGCACATGGGAGCAGATATGATAGTAGGATCATAGTAACATAGTAAATAACTCTATCAAGTTCAACCTACAGAAACTCTACTGTGTTGATCCAGAGGAAGGCAAATACCCTTATGAGACAGATACCAATTGCCAGTGGCGTAGCTACCATGAAGGCAGGGAAGGCGACTGCTATGAGCCCCCTGCTGGAAGGGGGCCCGAGGAAGCCTGCCCTGCCTTCATGGTAGGTACTGACACTGACATCCGACCACTGTACCCCCAGGGGTCCAGAGAGGAAGAGGGACCCGCCACTGTACTGTTCAGCCCCCTCACTGTAGTGATGGGTGAGCGGGCTGAACAGAGGAGCAGGACCTGCCAGGTCCTGCACGGCACAGGAGAGGAGTGAAGGACCTTTGGGTCACATGACCCAAAGGTCCTGAATACTTCTATGTGAAGAGCAGCCCGGACTACAGCAGGAGGAGGGGGGAAGCCTGGGAGCTGTAATTGCTGTGTATGTGTGTCAGTGAGTGTATATATGTATCTGTGGGAATATGCATATGTCAGTGAGTGTATATATGTATCTGTGTTTATATTTATATGTCAGTATGTGTATGTATCTGTGGCTATATGTGTGTGTGTATGCCAGCAATGTCTGTAGCACTGGTGTATGTGTGTGTGTGTGTGTGTGTGTGTGTATGTCAGTTGTGTCTCAAGTGATTGACAGGTTTGCTCCCAAAGATGTTCTGCAGCAGCTTCTATTAATGCTGGGCTCTAATAAAAGAACCCACCACTAATATCTGCTGCATTTTCTTTTATTTCTGGTTGAGTATTTCTTATTACACTGAGATGATTATTTCCCTGTGTACTGTCTACTCATGGTGTATACATCAGCACTAGTGTAATCACATTACAGCGTATATATGTGTGTATGTCAGTGGCGTATCTGTATATATGTTAATGGTGCCTCTGTGTGTGTATATGTGCGTCATTGTCTGTGTTTGGCAGTGGGGTGGGGGTAGGAAAGCGTACAGGATTCATGGGGCCCCGTACTGTTTTTTGCTATGGGGCCCCATGAATCCTAGCTACGCCCCTGCCAATTGCCCCATCACAGGAAGAAAAACTTCCTCCTGACTTCAGAATGGCAATCAGAATAATCCCTGTTCAACGTTCTATCACATGAAATCGAATGCCCATAGCCTAACCACCTGAGGCTGCTTGGTGTATTACTAGGACTCCTGTGAAGATAAGCCAAAACATCTTGAAACCACACCTTGTACTAGCTGGCTATCACATCATGTATTTAAAGCGGTTATCTAGCTCTACAAAAACATGGCCACTTTCTTCCAGAGACAGCACTGCTCTCGTCTCCAGTTTGGGTGGGGTTTGCCACTTAGTTCTATTGAAGTGAATGGAGCTTAATTGCAAACCGCAGCTGCCCTGGAGACAAGAGTCATGTTCTCTTTAGATGCAAATGGCCATGTTTCTGTAGCGCTGGATAACCCCTTTAAGGACCTACATTCCACAGTGGATATTACTGTGAGTACATGTATGCTTCATTTAACCTCCTGGAAGCCAACAAGTAAGAATACCTCAATTAACATGTGAGAATGCACCCCCAAATATGTGTGCAAGATTATTTACCAAGTTTGCTGTCATGTTTCTCTATATCTCAGTGTCTAGTTAGACTGCTACCAAAAAGAGTACGCCATTGTCTTGCTTAGGGTGTGATCCACTAAAAAGACTATTACACCAAGACATCTGCACACAGGTGGATGCAGTATAATACTCTGAGCAGGAACTGGTGGGCAGGAACTGTCATTTATGCGAATGGTAGTTTCACGTTCCTAAACATTGTTGCAGACCAAATAAAACTTTTTATGGCATCTTTATATCTATCCGATTAAGGATCTGTGGGATATCTTGGAAAAACAAGTTCAAACTATAGATGCTTGACCACATTGTTAAAGGGAACCTCTCACCCCCCGTGCCGGGGTGACAGGCTCCCGACCCCCCGCTACAGCCCCCTATACTCACCTGATCCCGCCGGGTCCCGCTTCTGGATCCGGTCGGGTCACGGAGATCTCAGCCGCTGCAGCCCGGCGCGCGCTGAGAGATGATTCCAACGCTCATAGAGAATGACTGGTGAGTCCAGTCCAGTAGCGGGGTCGGGAGCCTGTCAGCCCGGCATGGGGGGTGACAGGTTCCCTTTAAGGACTAGGGGTGAGTGCAACACAAGCATGCAGCCTATGGCTATGTTCTCACACAGTATTTTGCAACCAAAACCGGGAGTGGATTGAAAACACAGAAAGGCTATGCTCACACACTGTTGATGTGGTGTCCCACCACGGGTGTTGCTATTGGTTACACCCCTTGTAAAAGCCTGTACTTGTTGTACTTATTGTGGTGAGTAGTGATAAAGTTTCACCACTAGATGTCGCTGTTATAGATGTGTGTATTCAGATGCTGCATGGCTGAAGTGTGTAAAGGGTTATTGTTTGTTTATATGTCACATGGATCTGTGAACCTATGGGAATCTTTTCTTCTTTTGTCCTAACACCTTTCTCTTTACTTCTTCTATTGCACTCTTTACCCACTCACAGCGCACTTTAGATACGCTGAGGAAGGAAGTCACATGGGTAGAGGAAGTGCATGGGTCTTTCGTGTTGGACATTGTAGAGGAAGGACGCAAGCTAGACAGCTCTCTACAGTGGTCCTCTTTGGGCCCTGGCTCTCTGCCAGGTCCCCCTGCCTTCAAGAAGGTCAGTCTTAGTCAGGTCCGGGAGGATCACTACACCACTCCGGCCATCCGTGACTACACCAACCCAAAGGACCCCGTAGCAGCCCGGCAGGACACTGTCCACAGGGGATCAAGGTACAACCGGCCTCTAAACTAAAAGCAGGCGTGCCATCACACCTGTGTGAACCGGCAATGGCATCACTACATAACATCTTAAGGTCTGGCTGTATCTCAGCCAACCACCACAGAAGTGGCATCACACCTCACCATCTAGCAAGTGACCTGCCGATCCTCCGACACAACACCTCAGGGGGTCACTATGTTGAGATTGATTGGATTGCCATTGTTTTGAAATAATTTGCCATTAACCCCTTCCCATCAGTAATATGTATATATACGTTCCTACTGCACATACCCAGTGCAGTAGGAATGTATATATACGTTCCTGATGTATGCGGGGCCGCTGCAGTGAGAGCAGTCTGGCACACATTAGTGTGTCCGGGGCCGGAGGTAATGAGAGGCAGCTGCGAAGCTGCATCTGCGTCTCATTAACCTCTTAAACACTGCGATCTATAGCGATCACTGCGTTTAAGGTACTCACTGACAGAACAAGCTCCTGTCACTGAGTGATCGGGACCCCCACAGCCATGCTGCGGGGGTCCCCATCACTTGTGCCAATGGGCCGGGGTAAATCACTTACCTCCGTCTTGTCGGATCGGCGATCTATGAATAGAGTCTGCTCTCAGACAGGCTCTATGCATAGATCGCCAATAACACTGATCTATGCTATGGCATAACATAGATTAGTACATGCAACATTGGAACATTGTAACATTGCTGTTCCCGCACTGTGAACGTTGTAAACAAAAAAATAAGCGCAAAATACACCAGGATTGCTGATTTTAATAAATTATATATCAGGAAAAAAAAATAATAAAAAGCTATCAACATTTTTCTGTTACACCAATATGATATTAATAAAAACTAGAGATCATGGGGCAAAAAATAACACCCCAACCAGCCCTGTAGGTGGAAAAATAAAAGCGCTATGGTTCTTAGAAGGCAAGGAGAAACATTGCATTTATTTTACCCGGACATCCGCGCATCAAAGGGCTCTGTCTTGAAGGGGTGACTGTTGTCACTCAATCTTAACCCCCAGGGCCGCATCTGCCATGAGGCGATGTGAAGTGTTCGCCTCAGGCGGCAGGTCATAGGACTCTGCAGGGGGCGGCACTGGCCGCCCCTGCACAGTAAGCAGCCATGCATATATTACCTGCAGTACGCGGCGCAGGCAGAGGGGGCACGCAGGAGCCGGGCTGGGGGAAGTGCGGCAGTGAAGGAGCTGAAGGCGCACATGTCTGAGCATTGTGCCTGAGCTCATGTGTCGGCAGCAGCAGCAGCGTGAGGCTGGTGGTGGTCGGGAAGGAGGAGGAGGCTGTGTGGTGCAGTGCCCTGTCTGCAGCAGCTTCCTGTACATGTACTGCAGGCTCTGTGTGTGGGGGAGCCCAGGAGACACTGCCGCCTGCAAAAGCATCCAGCTGACACGTGTCTCCACGTGAAGAGGTGGCTGATTGTGGTTTCTGTAGCGCTGCTGCTGGAGGACAGGGAGCACCACTACTGATGTAGGTAGTGTGATTTGGGGGGTTGCTGAATGACTGGGGGCCCACTGATAGAGGATTTACTTGCCCCCGGCCAGTCCCCGGTATGTCCGACAAGCCCCGCCCCCTGATGATAAGCCCCGCCCCCTGTGCAGCCCGCGGGTTGTATGTTAACTCGCACTGCAAGTTAGAGATCACCCAGCTATACAATATACTGTATAAGTGAGGTCACCCACCATATTGTATGACTGAGGTCACCCAGCTATCCAGCATCTTATACTAAGTATTATGTGATCACCCAGCTTTCCCAGTGTCCTGTTCTCAGTATAATGGGAGTTACCCAGCTTTCCCAGTATAATGTGGTCACTCAGCTTTCCCAGTGTCCTGTTCTCAGTATAATGTGGTCACCCAGCTTTCCCAGTGTCCTGTTCTCAGTATAATGTGGCCACCGAGCTTTCCCAGTGTCCTGTTCTCAGTATAATGTGGCCACCCAGCTTTCCCAGTGTCCTGTTGTCAGTATAATGTGGTCACCCAGCTTTCCCAATGTCCTGTTCTCAGTATAATGTGGTCACCCAGCTTTTCCAATGTCCTGTTGTCAGTATAATGTGGCCACCCAGCATTCCCAGTGTCCTGTTCTCAGTATAATGTGGTCACCCAGCTTTTCCAGTGTCCTGTTCTCAGTATAATGTGGTCACCCAGCTTTCCCAGTGTCCTGTTCTCAGTATAATGTGGTCACCCGGCTTTCCCAATGTCCTGTTGTCAGTATAATGTTGTCACCCAGCTTTCCCAGTGTCCTGTTCTCAGTATAATGGGGTCACCCAGCTTTCCCAATGTCCTGTTCTCAGTATAATGTGGTCACCCAGCTTTTCCAGTGTCCTGTTCTCAGTATAATGTGGTCACCCAGCTTTCCCAGTGTCCTGTTCTCAGTATAATGGAGGTCACCCAGCTTTTCCAGTGTCCTGTTCTCAGTATAATGTGGTCACCCAGCTTTTCCAGTGTCCTGTTCTCAGTATAATGTGGTCACCCAGCTTTCCCAGTGTCCTGTTCTCAGTATAATGGAGGTCACCCAGCTTTTCCAGTGTCCTGTTCTCAGTATAATGTGGTCACCCAGCTTTCCCAGTGTCCTGTTCTCAGTATAATGTGGCCACCGAGCTTTCCCAGTGTCCTGTTGTCAGTATAATGTGGCCACCCAGCTTTCCCAGTGTCCTGTTCTCAGTATAATGGGGTCACCCAGCTTTCCCAATGTCCTGTTGTCAGTATAATGGGGTCACCCAGCTTTCCCAGTGTCCTGTTCTCAGTATAATGTGGTCACCCAGCTTTTCCAGTGTCCTGTTCTCAGTATAATGTGGTCACCCAGCTTTCCCAGTGTCCTGTTCTCAGTATAATGTGGTCACCCAGCTTTTCCAGTGTCCTGTTCTCAGTATAATGTGGTCACCCAGCTTTCCCAGTGTCCTGTTCTCAGTATAATGTGGTCACCCAGCTTTGCAGCATCTTATACTCAGTATGCCAATGTCCCGACCTAGTAATGCTAGCTGGTGTGAAACAACTCCCAGCATGCCCAGATAGATGGAAGTTGTAATTTTTCACCACCTGGAGAGTCACAGGAAAGGGGATGCACTAACATTTACACATGTGCATTTTTGTTGCGTTTCGTCTTGATTCTAAATGGGAGACAAGAGAGTTCCTCAAGCAAGACAAAAAAAAAACACATGTGCGTTCACACGTACAGGATCTGCAGCAGATTTGATGGCGCAGATTTGAAGAAACGAGAAATTGAACGACTCTGAAGAGAGAAGACGTCACCTGTGAGTCACTGGATGTAACTGCACCCTGATCACTATACTGTCACTGTGTGGGGGTAATGCTGGACTCTATACGCTAGTTTTTTTTCGTAGCAGTACTGGTGGTATTTATCAGTCATTAAGATGGGGTAGTGTGTTCAGGATGTCGTGGTATTTTTCCCTTGTGTAGTAATAATATTGGTATAATATTTTGTCACTATGGGGTGGTGATATGCAGTCATTATGTAGTGGTATTAGGTTTTTATATGATGTTGATCTCAGTATAGGGGGGGGGGGGCGCTGTTTCAGTTTTCGCCTCAGGCAGCAAAAAAGCTAGAATCGGCCCTGTTAACCCCTTAAGGTCAAAGCCAATTTTCGTTTTTGCGCTTTTGCTTTTTCCATTTTATGTTGAAAAGACCATAGCGCTTGCATTTTTTCACCTAGAGACTTATATGAGCGCTTATTTTTTGCGAAACCAATTGTACTTTGCAATGACAGCCATTATTTTTCCATGAAATATGCTGCGAAACCGGAAAAAAATCATTTGCGCTGTCAAATTGAAAAAACAAAAAACAAATTTGTTTTGATTTCGGGGAGTTTTGCATTTACGCCGTTCGCCCTATGGTAAAACTGACTTGTTATGCATGTTCCTCAAGTCGTTACGATTACAACGATATTTTAAAAAATTCAAACCATTGTTAACAAATATATGTTCCTTAAAATCGCTCTATTCCCAGGCTTATAGCGCTTTTATCCTTTGGTCTATGGGGCTGTGTCAGGTGTCATTTCTTGCGCCATGATGTGTTCTTTCTATCGGTACCTTGATTGCGCATATACGACTTTTTGATCACTTTTTATTAAATTTTTTCTGGATTTCATGCCACCAAAAATGCGCAATTTTGCACTTTTGCATTTTTTTTGCGCTGACGCCGTTTACCGTGTGAGATCAGGAATGGGATTAATTAATAGTTCGGGCGATTACGTGCGCGCCGATACCAAATATGTTTATTTATTTGTTTATTTATTAATTTATATTTATAAAATGGGAAAAGGGGGGTGATTTGGACTTTTATTAGGGGAGGGGATTTTTTATTAATAAAAACACTTTTTTACTTTTTTTTTTTACATAAACTAGAAGTCCCCCTGAGGGACTTGTATATACACAGCACTGATCTCTCATAGAGATCAATGCTGTGTATATACACAGCAAAGATCGATTAGATCGGTCATAGATTGCTTTGGCCTGCTGCAGGCCATAGCAATCTATTGCCGAGCCGGGATCAGCGTCATTGCGACGCTGAGGCCCAGCACGGGCAGAAGAACGGATCTCCCCCCCGCGATCGCATCGCGGGGGGGAGATCCGACCCACTAGACACCAGGGATGTGAAGTGTAAAGCACTTCAATACAGCTGTCAGGTTTGACAGCTGCATTGAAGTGCTTAATTAGCCGGCGCAGCAACGGGACCCGCACCGGCTAATAGAGGCACTGCCCGGCTGCAGATTGCAGCCTGAAGCGGTGCCGTTTAGAGCGGGGTCCCAGCGAGGCCCAGCTCTGAACACCCCCCAGGGCACCATGACGTACCAGGTACGTCATGGGTCGCTAAGGGGTTAACAGTGTGTGAACATAGACTTTCTGTTTTCAATCCACTCCTGATTTTGGTTGCAAAATACTGACCAAAATACTGAGCAAAAATACTGTGTGGGAACATAGCCTATGGCTGTATTCATGTGTTCCTTCACTCCCTAGGGCTGCATCCAACTTCTTTAGCAACTAGTATTCAAATGGCGAATGATCAAGTTGTGCTCATCTCACCTAAAAGATCTGCAGCCAAGGTTGTGATGCCAAAACAACTTCAGAGGTCTGGTGGAGTCCATGCCTTGATGGGCCAGAGTGGTTTTGATGACACATGGGGGGCCTACACGATATTAGACAGGTGATTTTACTAACACTGCACATTGGTGTATAGCATAGCTTAGTGACAACTTCATGTTCTTGTCTTTATTAGATGACTTTAGGTTTTATGACCAGGTATATTTTCTTCCTCATTGCTTTAACGGTGCATTATTAGAGTTAATGGTGCAAATGCTTGTGGTCCAAAATAAATTTCTATGCAATGAGTTTACAATTTAACCACAAGAAAGTAGATGTATTCTTTATGTAAATTTGACGAGATTTCTGTTTAGCGTCTATTCACTTTTGTATGCTTATGTGGATTTTATGCAGGCTAGATTTCTTTTTAATTTCTATTAACACGTAACACTGTTAATATATGCGGGAGGAATTCTAAATGTGTATCATAGTGTAAAGCTCATACATTTTGCAAATGCTATTTTCATACATTATTATATATTATTATTTTATTATATGTTTTTATTATTATATGCCATCATGTTGTTTTCAGCTCCTGGCAAATGTGTGTATCATGTTTAGGCTCTGTTCACACTTCTGTAAACTGTCCATTGATACTCTACAGGAACCATCATATGACAGATACCAACTGCACCTGATGGACTCCAATGATTATGTCATCAGGGCTTTACTAGCCACTCCCTTCTAAGTACAAGTATATATATATATTGGATTCCATTTCAGTCCAATAGAAAAAAAAAACTCATCTTTCAGATCCTCCTAGGATTATCTTAAATAATCTAAATCTAACCCGTAATAGTGCAACATCAATGTTAACTCATCACTACAGTGTTAAAGACACCTGCACTGTATTTCTGTTGATTTTGTAAGAACTGTCGCTTGCACGTTAGAAGTTTATGTTATAGAATCTGCTCAAGGACATATCTTTCATATAACATTAGAATCTTCAATCACCTAGGCACAGAGAATGCAGTCTATCTGATGCTGATGAAGGAATTTGCTTTGATTGCTTACATAACTATATCATCTATCATTCTAAAACATCTCTAGTAACAAACAAATCTAGCACAATCCACTGTATACCATTGCATACACATAAAGAACTACAGACCTTTATGCACAAGGCGCCCAAGCCATGGCCCTCTGCAGTGCAACCATGTGCTTTTAGGTTGTCCCTTAAAGGGCTAAAGCTTCTCCTTAAGAATAACACCAAACTAGCTTCTGAAGTCTTATAGACCATGCAATGCTGCACTGTAAAGAAATATGCAAAGTATCCTTCCTCTAAGAAAATCAAATGCTCTATTGTGCCACCAATTGGAGTTTCTACAGCAAAACCCCCAGCACTGCAAATTTTGGCTTGGTTCACACCACCGCTAATCTCTTTCATTGTTCTGCTCCATCATAGCAGCAGAACATTGAGGACAAGAGCGATGTTGGTTCGATGGCATACAGGACACAATTGGTTCCTGATGGACCTCTGTGTTTCTTTCATAGTATCCAGCATTAGGGAATGGGGACACTACGGAATCCTGGCAGATCAGACTCCGCAGCTCGATGCCGCCTGCATATGTGCCTGTGCCATAGACTCCATTTTATGGTAAGGCAGATTCCACTATCTACGCGGACATCGGAATCTGCCTGTGCATAGAATGGAGCCGATGGCACTGGCAGATATGCGTGCAGCCGAGAGCAGGGATGAGCTGTGGAGTCTGCGGAGGGTGATCTGCCAGGATTCCGTAGTGTGCACATACCCTTATGCTGCAGCGTTTGCAGCTCTATCGGTAATGGAGGCTCCTACAAAATGTTCTGATACAGATGTGAACCTAATTTTCCTCCTGAATTTTGACATTCCCACTAAAGTCAATAGGGAAAATCCACAATAGACTCACAATATTGCTTCCACAAAACGTGATTGCTGTGAATGACATATTTGCACTGCAGGTCAATTTCCATTCTCCAATAACAGATTTTTTTCCGCAGCATATGGATGACATTTCTACCAATCTGATCCACTTTGTACTGTAAATGCTAAGGATATTCTAAATGGAAATTCTGTGCAGAAAATATACATAATATATACTATGTGTAGCCATACTCTAAAGACGAGTATCGGGTCCCATCAAAGGTGCCCATAATGAATTCTGCACTGCATTACTTGTAAATACAGTATGAACCATCAATCCAACCAACCATGAAGGAAGCTATATCTATTCCTAAATGCAGCCCCCCACACTAAGTCATCATTCACACATAATTTCCTTACTTGTGGCCATATAATCAGCTAAACAGAGGTAAATATAAGCCTATGGCTAGCTAAGGCTTCTTACCAGAATAGGTTAGCTGGCTAACCCTGGCTCTTGCCATGCTGGGGACGTGCATT
Organism: Dendropsophus ebraccatus; assembly: GCF_027789765.1. Classification (NCBI taxonomy): domain Eukaryota; kingdom Metazoa; phylum Chordata; class Amphibia; order Anura; family Hylidae; genus Dendropsophus; species Dendropsophus ebraccatus. Next base: position 35,911,328 of record NC_091457.1, on the reverse strand, counting down.
GGGTACTTGAGCTTTATTAACAAAGAGGCTTATATCTTGCTGCTTGAAAGGACTATGGAGATAAAATAAAAAAAGGATGCCTAGAATCCTGATGAGAAGCCCTTTCTAGCCACAGACTTATTTTTTTACCCTGTTTAGCTGTGGACAGGTCGGCTTAAAAGCAAAACCAGGCCAGCTTGACAACGGCAGAAGTTGCTTATTTTAGAAAGTTATTATCTGAATGTAAAAATGTAACTTTGTTCTGGGAAAAAAAAATCTTCAGTAAAAAGAATCTGATAAAAAAAAAAAAAGATAATTATTATGGGGGACTGACCATTGCTGAGAATGTAGAAAACTTAGAGCCCCATTCAACCATATTTTGAAGCCCCATAGAGAATGAATTTCCCACTGGCTAGGCATGCGAAATGTTCTCTTGTATTTTAGCGATTTTGTAGATAGGAAACTCCTTTATTCTGTTATTCTGGGTATTCTGCTCTGCACATGTTATCTCCTATTCATAGGAAAGGGATAACAAGCTGATATCTAGGGGTCCATCCACCCAGACCCCCACTAATTCAGAGAGTAGGGATGCAATTGCCCCACAAAGAGTGTGCCTGTGTATCTACTGCTCCATTCATTCCCTATGCAGCCACCAAATGATTCCGAGTTCAGCACTCCATTCACTGCAGGGCAATTGCATCTTGATTGTGAGGATTGATGGGGGTCAGCTTTTTATCCTTTTCAACATGAGCATTTTTCCACATTCTGGAAGCACAGCTGGATATATGAAAAGTATCATGTGTCTTCTTTTCCTATCTGACAAAATCAGCTGTTTGGAACATGAATTACAGCTGACAGATTACCTTTAATATTCATGTTTTCAGGGTATCTTGCTGATATATATTAGCATACTGGCTATATAGAACTTAAAGAATTGTTCCACTAATTATTCCAAAGCAAGCTGAAGCCGCTCACCGATCTCCTACGGGAATCTGGGTGGTGCACGGGGCTGCTGTCTTGGCAAATAGCCATTCAAGGTGCATAGAAAGACGAATGTCCAGCTCCAAAACTCTGTTCCCATATAATGCTTTGTTGAACATAAAAATCGACACTTCATAGTCCGGTTGCCTAATTATTCCTGGCCACTAAAGTATTTATATACAGGAGCTTGCTTTAATGTGACAGAATATTTGGTGGAACAATTCTTTATTATTACTCTGCAGCAGTTTCTGAAATTTTTCATTCTAAGGAAATTACATTGTCAAAAATAGTTGTGCTGCAAGCAACCAAACTGGTAAAATCTGTGTTACCAGATGTGTGAGCAGATGTGACAGCAGCACCCTCTAGTGGAGGAGCACAATTTGTGCTCCAGATAAATAGACAGGCTACCAGAGTAAGGCTAGCATGTACAGTCTGTATTATTTCATTAGATTACATTCATAGCTGTAATACCCACCTGATGACTGTAGGGTATAACTCTGTGGTGTAAAGAAAGACACAACTGAATGACGCAGCCAAGCATCCCTTTCCAAATACTGCCAAGCTGGTTCTTAATACCTGAAGATCTGAAAAGACAACATTAATAAGACTGCTATGTATAGAGAGATGACTATGGTCAAACTGGTTGAATGGTTTTCTTACCATTTGGAACAAAAATATTTGCCATTATTGCAAGTCCTCCAAGGATGAGGGAAAAGAACTGTGTGACTCTTCGTCCAATGTAGATCATGCCTGTGGTGGAAACGAGTTTGGCTGGAAAATCGACAGCTCCAAAGATGACCTGAATAAGATAGATGCTAACTCCAAATTTTTGAAGGTCCATAGCCAAACCATAATAGGCAAAACTTGTGGAGAACCTGTACAATAGTAAAAGCTTGTGAGCAAAGATATTTTGGGATTATACAAGGTGTACTAAGGAGACATTGGCCTCTATGTCTGCATTGTCTCGCATTTGACAATCCTCACTGTCCCCACAGCGGTGAAACAAACCAGTACCCCCAATGTTTTTCCCTTAAAGCCTACTAGTACTCTTTGATGTATAGAACTGGACTGTTTGCCATCAGTCCTCAAACAGGCATCTCCTTTCTCTTACTTCCCTGGAAAGCACCTATTCCTCTCTGCTATGTCATTACACAATGCTGTCTAGAGCTCTCTGGCTGGTCAGAGAAAAGAGGAAGCCTTGATTTACCTTACAGGTAGAGTGTGGTCCCTCTACATGAGGCAGATTGAATTTACATGAACACAGTCTAAGCTCTCTCATCCTCATTCTGCATAGCACAATCTAAGCCTTGCACCATGTCCTCTGTTCCATAATGGCCAGGCAGAAGACAAATGTTTCTAGGGACGTGTTACATCTAGTGGCTAAGAATTAAGAGCTTTTTCTGGGGTAAGGTGTAATTTTTAGCAGATGCAGTGGTTTAAAAATGATTAGATATCTCAACAGCTGCCAAATTGGAGAGAAGTCATTTTAACATTTAAAGTGATCATTTAACCAGGTACATTAGACATGTCCTGAGTTTGGTGCTCGGCCAAATATCCAATGTTTGTGAAGGCCCCCCAACCCTCCCTTGTCAGAGGAGAGAAGGAGCGGGCATGTTGGATGTCAACTTTGTTCTCAGGGACATAAGCTGCCACCAGAGGTCTCTAGCAATGCCCCCCTCCTTCCATTCGAAATACATGCATGCTCAGCCAGGAGAGATACAGTATGGCTAGCTTTACTTTCTCCACATTACATTGCTTATGCAACACAAGACTACTCTTACGTCACAGCTCAGTACAGGTGAAGCTTTCATGAGACCAGCACCTTTCAGATTATCAGCAACTTAGTCACAGTACAATTGATTATAAATCAACACTTAAAGGCATTTTTATTTCATAAATTTCATAAATTATATCCTAGGCAACTGCCTATTCCACTTACTGGATCTACAGCTCAAGGGTAAATTCTGTAATTGTTTACTGTCGCTACATTATTCCACATACACATATACAGACAGGCTCTCAGTACTTATAGATGATAAACTAAGTAGAAATCCCACATTCATTTATCATGATCCTGACAATGGGTAAATCCTGCTTACCATACAAAGCTCACAGCAAAAGAAATTCTCCGCACATTGCTCGTCCGAACCAAATCCAGAACTGTGTAGGATGAATTGCCACAAGCCATCTCTTTCATCATGTCAGACTTTAGTGACTATTGTGAGAATGAATAAGACTATTAGAAGACATATAAACCTGAAGATCACGTCTGTAATCCTTTATAGAGCTTCACACGGCTAAAACACAAATGCATGTGATAGGTTAGGCTTTTGTTCATTTGTCTCCATTGTTTGCTAGTCGATAATAAAACAGGGTTGCTTAATAGAACAGCCATGATGTTTTGATGGGACGAGAATATTCATGCCAGACCATACTATTTATAAGCCTCATATATGTGTGTGTGTGTGTGTGTGTGTGTGTGTGTGTGTGTGTGTGTGTGTGTGTAATTTAAAGTGAAGTAACACATAGTGGGTGAGTTGCCTGACACTATCCACAAAGAATGACAATGCCATAGTGCCTAAGATGGTGGCTAGGTGCATTTTCATAGAAGAGATTAAAGGCATATGTCACCATAAATGATATATGAAGGTGCATTTTAAATAACCTACAAATAATAAAAAAAATTAGTCAACCCTGTCACAAGGGCCAAGAAAATCATCAACAGGGTGGGAATATTTTACGTACTGTCAGATTATGAAGGAGCAGACATTAGGTGAAAAGCTACCACATGCATAAAATAGCTTAGAACTAGAGATGAGCGAACCTCTAGCATGCTGGAGTCCATCCGAACCCGAACTTTCGGCATTTGATTAGTGGTGGCTGCTGAAGTTGGATAAAGCCCTAAGGCTATGTGGAAAACATGGATTGGCTGTATCCATGTTTTCCAGACAACCTTAGAGCTTTATCCAAGTTCAGCAGTCCCTGCTAATCCAATGCCAAAAGTTCGGGTTCGGATGGACTCGAACCCGAACCAGGTTCGCTCATCTCTACTTAGAACCAACCTCCAGTGTTATCTTCTCAGCCTCTTCTTGCTTTCCATTGTACTTGGCTACTCTTTTCATTTCTGTAACAGCCTTGGAAGGATTACCAGAGAGAACAAGCCATCTGGCAGATTCTGGGAACCACCTAAGAACAAGAAGATCAGACATGGTGTCCATTAATAGTAGTAACATTGCTCTTTTAGGGGGAGATTTATCAAAGGGTGTAAAATTTAGACTGGTGCAAACTGGCCACAGCAACCAATCACAGCTCAGCTTTCCTTTCACCAGAGCTGAAAGCTGAGCTGTGATTGGTTGCTGTGGGCAGTTTGCACCAGTCTAAATTTTACACCCTTTGATAAATCTCCCCCTTGGAAATCTCAACCTTGGAAATGACTCGACATTGTTTTCTGGAGATAAAGGCCAGGCTTCTGCTTTGTTCATGGTTTATATGTGGTGGGATGAAGAAAAAGGCATAAAGCAGTGGCATTCCTATCATAGAGACAGGGGCCCAGCAGATGCAACAACCTAGCTATGGGAGGACACTACCTACAGGGGGAATTAACATGGAGACAAAGGGGGACATTTATCAAGGTTGTGCCCCTGGTGTACACCAGGGAGAAGGCGTAATTATGATACAAATCCATAACTGCTGGAAGCAAGTATAGACTTGTTGCAGGACTGACAGGGTTTACTAAAAGGAGTGTGCCTCTTAGTGAATTCAGCCGAGGGGAAGCAAACAGGGCCAATTTAAAGAGGATGTACCATCAGGTACATCCTCTTTAATCTGAACCCACGGATTGAACGGCGCCGTCACGGGGAAGCCGGTGCTGCGGTCCGTTCTATGCACCGGAACCGGACGGTGCTCAGGCACTAGAGGTAGGCCGGCCCGCCTCCAGTGGGCCCCCTGTATGACGCGGCTTGTAACGTGATATTCCACTCAAACATAATTTCTCATATGTTGCTGCCCATGATGAGACTAGCAAGTCCTTCCATACTTGTTATTATCTGTTCGGTCTCCTTCCCCCAGTTTTGAGATGCTGCTTTCTGCTGAAGATACAAACAACTGTGTACGAGCTTTTCGCTCTGTCTCTCTTTTCTCTCTGTCTAACCCTCCTCCCCCCTCCCTTCTAAAACGGCTGATGTAAACAAGTACAGTATAATTATTGTTATCATTTGTATAATGTATGGATCGTTTTATTACATTTGTCCTGTTGGCCAAATTACCTTGGATTTTTACCAATCCTAAAGTTATGGTGAATCCTTGCAATATGCCATCACTTTATGAGATGTGAATACCTTTCTAATAGCAACATATTTTGTATTGAACTTAGCCTTCACTGAACAATACATAGGAAAAGCAGCGCTTATTAGCAGATATTGCATTGGACTATATTACTGTTTAATCATCAAATAGACAGTGACATTTATGTCTTTGTGCATCCGATGTTTCTCTCTACATTATCTGTATTATGGTGATAAAACGCGTTTACCGTTTAAGGTGATAACATTTCACATCAAGGTATTCATTTTGCCTGAAGAGAAACAATGCACGTTCATTTGAAAATATTTTCTTTGATGTGCAAAGAGCAAGCGGAGCAGAATACAGCTGGGCTTTTTGTAGAGCAGGCCTCATTTGCGTGTGTTCTTTCTCTTAGGCGGCACAAAAGCTTCTATAAAGTGATGTGTTTGCGTAAATCTGGGAGAACAGTTTTGCTTGTTGCCAAATCTATCTTTTTTACTTAAAATGATTAGCAGGATTTTTTTTATTTTTTACGTTTTTGCTAGCAGGGTTTCTTTTATGAACATCAATGGGTCGTGATGATGTTTTTATTGCTACACAGAATTCCTTTCTTTTAAATATTGAAACATTAAAGTTAAGCTCCTGCAAATACAATGTCCTTATTAAAATGTTTACACATAACCCCTTGAAAATCTAAATATTTATGATGTTCTTTAGCCTATACATCCTACTCCAAATGTGGAGCTGAGAGAAATGGAGCTTGTTGTTGTTTTTTTTTTGTTTTTTGTTTTTTTTTTTTGGGGGGGGGGGGGATATTCTGAAAATGATCTACTGGCTGAAAACAGCATTATAAAAAAAATTATGTGTGTTTTAAACATACATACATTCAGAATGGGTAGAGAGGAGAAAGCTGCTGCCAGACTCTAGTGGTGGCTTATGTACCTGAGAGCAAAATGATCAGGCAATTGAAATGCTACCCTCCCCCTCCTCTCCCCCCAAATCTGCCATTGGAATTGGAAGGCTGCTATACACATTAGATGGTTGACCGGTCCATACAAAATCATTGGGTTTAGCCAACAGATTTCTAATGTTAAAGAGAATGTACCATCAGTACATTTAGGATACAAACGCACACACCATACACTCAGCATATTTTCTGCTGCGATACGCAGCAGATACGCAGCAGGTACACAGCAGATTAGATCTAAATAACTAAACACAGCATCAAATCTGCTGCGTATACGGTGTGTGTGTTTGTACCCTTACTTTAAGTTTTACATGAATAGAATGAATAGAGAATAACTTTGGATCTTGGGATAACCCCTTTAAGGCATCATACATATGACAGCTGCACGGGCTTCAATACACCAAGGCACAGTGTGTCACTGAGTGCAGCTCTGTAGGGCATGGTGCTATTGGCCCATAATATGGCCTCTCATCTGGCATGGCATGATTTTTATTGAATCCAACAGAAAATCTGAATTCATATGAAATCAAAAGAATAAAAATGTGTGGTATAATCCAATTAAATTGTATGGATCTGTGTAATTGTAGAAATATATCATATAACCGTGTGCAATAGCCTAAAGTTTCGATTACCAATTTCACAAAAAAAGATCTTTTTATAGCAACATTAACAATCCTCCTAATAAACAACTGGCAAGTTAAAGTAGATTTACAACTTGTCATTCTGTGCCATCAATTTAGAGTTAGTTACGTTCTGTTATTCAAAGACTTTTCTTTTAGAATGTTTTTCTATACAATTTTGCGGATATCCATATTACTCACCAGGAATAGAGAAAGAATATAAAAAATGGAACAGACACAGTAAGTTGTAACCATCGCCAATCTCGTATGCCGTATGCTAAACCTGCCAAGACAAGCTGCCCTACTGTGTAGGAGTATCCTGCCAAGGTGCCCGTGATAGTACGAACTTTGGTTGGGACCCATTCTACAACTGTAAAGACAAAATGTTACAAGAAAAACAATGAACACAATAGAGAACAAGGATCAACAATCCTAAAAAGTTGCCAGGGCTGTAGTGTTCCAGGGATCTCCCATCATGTAAACTGAATATATTATACAATATTATAGACTCATTAGCCTTACAACTACATTAAAAATCTACAAAAGACCTAATCTTGGTAAGAATCATTTTTATTTCATTATGCCAGATTACACAGAGCAGCTTCAAAGCTATAGTTACAGGCAAACGGGTGAAATTCTTTATTTTTGCATTTTTTATATAGTCACATCTGCATTATTAATATTGAACCATTGATTTAAATCAATGTGATATAAATGATATATATGCTCCTTTTGTTATGCTCCCTGGAAGCATAAACTCCACAAAAACTCACTAAACTAATTGCAGTAGATATAGATTATATTATCGCCTAAAGATACGGTAGTGATATGGAATGGCAACATAAAACCTGTATAGCTGTGTAATTTACGACGTGTGGGAGTCATTGACACTGGTGTATAGATAAACATGGTATAAAATCATAAAGTATTAGCTGACATAGAGCTTTAACATTGTGCCTGGTATTATGGGAAGTGAGAATATTGCAACTTGCTAGATATTTATGTTCTGCTACAGAAATGACAGAAGGAATAGCAAAGGATCAGCACAACTAAATAGGAAAACATTCAGAATTGCTATTTAATATGGTAATAAAGTATATACTTAAAACAGATGTGTCAGTATAGCAATACTCAACAGGTAGTAACCAATGGGGAACTTTACAATCTCAATGTAAGACTTACAATGTAAGTCTTCTTCTCAGAAGATGTATTTTCCATGAATAACTAGGAAATGTTTAACCTTTAATGTTTAATACCTAGACTTAAAGTAACTTTGTTCCACTGGGGTCAGTTCCTGTGACCTCTAGGTAACTGCCCTGCATGTTTTAGAGAGGTTCCTGGCATGGACAAGAGGATCCTTCTGTGGCTACTCTCCTCCTTGGTACTTCTTAGCACTGCATAGTTGCTGTGGCTGGCATAACAGAAATCTGCAGCTTGCTTGCTCACACACCGACTAGAATCAACTAGACTCAAGACTAACTCCTCTCACCAGGAACTAACTCCTTCCTACCGGGGCTTAACCAAACCTTCCTGTGATTGGTGGGAGCTGTGTGTGCAAAAGAGAAAAGATAGAGGATAGGACAGAAACTGGAGGGAAAGCACCTACACCTGAAAGTGGATAGGACAACACATGTAACAGAAAACAGGTAACCCTTCAGCTGCACACAAGAAACAACAAGCACCTAGTGGGGAAAACACTAACTGCAGTGGACACTTTATCCTCATCTGTGTGAACCCGAGGGAGTTACCTTACTCAGGGAAACTTAAAGGTAAACTAACAGCAGGTGAGAAGGCTTTAACCTGTTGTTATGTTCCCATATGGAAGGGGACACAACTTCATTTAAATACACTACCGTTCAAAAGTTTGGGGTCACATTGAAATGTCCTTATTTTTTAAGGAAAAGCACTGTACTTTTCAATGAAGATAAATTAGTCCTAACTTTAAACAAATACACTCTATACATTGCTAATGTGGTAAATGACTATTCTAGCTGTAAATGTCTGGTTTTTGGTGCAATATCTTCATAGGTGGATAGAGGCCCATTTCCAGCAACTATCACTCCAGTGTTCTAATGGTACAATGTGTTTGCTCATTGGCTCAGAAGGCTAATTGATGATTAGAAAACCCTTGTGCAATCATGTTCACACATCTGAAAACAGTCTAGCTCGTTACAGAAGCTACAAAACTGACCTTCCTTTGAGCAGATTGTGTTTCTGGAGCATCACATTTGTGGGGTCAATTAAACGCTCAAAATGGCCACAAAAAGAGAACTTTCATCTGAAACTCGACAGTCTATTTTTGTTCTTAGAAATGAAGGCTATTCCATGCGAGAAATTGCTAAGAAATTAAAAATTTCCTACAACGGTGTGTACTACTCCCTTCAGAGGACAGCACAAACAGGCTCTAACCAGAGTAGAAAAAGAAGTGGGAGGCCGTGTTGCACAACTAAGCAAGAAGATAAGCACATTAGAGTCTCTAGTTTGAGAAACAGACGCCTCACAGGTCCCCCACTGGCATCTTCATTAAATAGTACCCGCAAAACACCAGTGTCAACATCTGCAGTGAAGAGGCGGCTGCTGGATTTTGGGCTTCAGGGCAGAGTGGCAAAGAAAAAGCCATATCTGAGACTGGCCAATAAAAGAAAAAGATTAAGATGGGCAAAAGAACACAGACATTGGACAGAGGAAGACTGGAAAAAAGTGTTGTGGACGGATGAATCCAAGTTTGAGGTGTTTGGATCACAAAGAAGAACGTTTGTGAGACACAGAACAAATGAAAAGATGCTGGAAGAATGCCTGGCGCCATCTGTTAAGCATGGTGGAGGTAATGTGATGGTCTGGTGCTGGTAAGGTGGAAGATTTGTACAGGGTAAAAAGGATCCTGAATAAGGAAGGCTATCACTCAATTTTGCAACGCCATGCCATACCCAGTGGACAGCGCGTGATTGGAGCCAATTTCATCCTACAACAGGACAATGACCCTAAACACACCTCCAAATTGTGCAAGAACTATTTACAGCAGAAGCAGGCAGCTGGTATTCTATCGGTAATGGAGTGGCCAGCGCAGTCACCAGATCTGAACCCCATTGAGCTGTTGTGGGAGCAGCTTGACCGTATGGTACGCCAGAAGTGCCCATCCAACCAATCCAACTTGTGGGAGCTGCTTCTAGAAGCGTGGGGTGCAATTTCTCCAGCTTACCTCAACAGATTAATAGCTAGAATGCCAAAGGTGTGCAATGCTGTAATTGCTGCAAAAGGAGGATTCTTTGACGAAAGCAAAGTTTGATGTAAAAACAATGTTATTTCAAATACAAATCATTATTTCTAACCTTGTCAATGTCTTTACTCTATTTTCTATTCATTTCACAACGTATGGTGGTGAGTAAGTGTGACTTTTCATGAAAAACACAAAATTGTTTGGGTGACCCCAAACTTTTGAACGGTAGTGTATGTAAACATAACAGCAGATTAGAGTCTTCTAACCTGCTTGTAGTTTCCCTTTAAGCCTCAGGCAGGGTGTAATAGCAGATCAGTAAGGTGGTATTATTGCATTATTACTGCAGTGTACTGTAAAAGCAACTGCATAGTCAAGTTTTCTGGATGGGCTAGAAATATAAATAAAAAAAAACTTTATAAAATGTAAAAAATCTTTACTTTTAGTAAATATTAAAAATTCTAAATCTTCCCTCTGTTCCTAATTATCATATAAAAACTATGAAAACTTGAATTGGTATTGGTATTCTTGGTATTGCCACACACAGAAATGTCTCAAATACTAAAAATTTTTTGCTCCCCCGATGAATAAAAAGTAAGAATTAAAAAACTGGTCAGAACTGCCAATAATATCAAATGGTGGCTGCAAAACATAACCATCACATAGCTCTGTAGGCAGTAAAATAAAAAAAGCTATGGTGCCAGAACATGCTGATGCAAAGCAAGATAAATAAAATATATAGGAAAATATAATAAAAATAATATAAGTAGAACTAGCAATCTCTAAAAATAAAACCCAAAATAAAAAGTTATATTGCATCTTTTTCCATTCCACCAAAGAAATAGTATACAGTATATATTTTTTGCATCTTATTGCATTACATGAAACTCATCCTGCTAAAAAATAAACCCACATTGGGCTATGTTGACAGGAAAGTGAAAAGAGTTAGAAAGTAAGGATGTAAAAAAATCTAATAAAAAAATTAGCTGGGGTTAAAAGGTGAATGGTTAAATCCGGGAATTTGGATAATGAATCATCTGACACCTTGATCCCTTCGTATATTACACAGGAAACAGCCTGAAATACAGAAATGATCATTTATTCCTCAGTTTTTTCCCATTTATTGTGTCTTTTAGCATTTTTTTTTATTTGATTCTGTTCTATGCACAACCAATAATGTAGGAAATAGAAGGTGGACATCAGTTGAACAACAAGGCTGCGCAGCCTCCTCTGTCGATAAAGGACACCACTTGATTTCTCATGGGTGCCAGATGCGGTAAAGCAGATAAATGGATCATTCTTCTATTATTTCAGTTTATCTGAGTGCATCAAAAGTCTGCGTTCTCGGAAATGATCACTGGTAGCTGCAGATTTCCAGTGCTAGCCTCTTAGATGGCTTCAGGGAAACCATGAAACCCGAATAACATTTGCATCCTATCTGCTATTTCATTGCAAAGTCTCAGAAGCATGGTGACACTGATGGAGTCTGTCACTGCAGTGTTTTCTCTTGTCATAAGAATACTTGTTCATAAACTTCATGTGAATGGCCTCCCACAACGTCTTTGTTACATGAAAAAATACGTCTTTTGATAAAGACAGACGTTTTTAAGGATCTTTATAAATGTCCGTCTGTATTAAAAGATAGATTTTTTTCACTTAAAAACCTCTATTAAAAAATAAGCTCAGGTTTTCCAGTACTTACCAGATTCTGTATATCCAGCAGGAAGTGGTAAATTTTTTTCAGTCTGACACAGTGGTCTCTGCTCCCACCTCTGTCTGTGACAGGAACTGTCCAGAGCATGAGAGATTTTCTATAGGGATATGCTACTGCTCTGGATGATTCTTGACAATGGACAGAGGTGGCAGCAGGGAGCACTGTGTCAAAATGCAATGCAAGAATTGAGTTTGTTTCTTGTTTTTTAAATAGAAGTAATTTACAAATCTGTATTACTTTCTGTGACTAGTTAGTTTAAAAAAAAACCCAACGAAAAACATTTTCATTGCTTTTCTGTAGGTAGAGCACTTGAATCCTTTTCCATAAGACAGCAGTTATTTCATCAGACATGTCAAAAGTTACTGATCGCATCAGGTCTCACTGCTGAGACCTGCTGCAATCCAGAGCATTTGGAGAGCACGGCTATGCACTTCACTCCTCGGACAAAGATCTCACTCTTTTGCTTCATAGATTATAATGACCCGAAAAAGTCATATTTGATTAATAGCAGGGGAGAAACACACCCTGCTGCACTCTCCCCTGGCTGTATCACAGTGGGTCTCAGCAGTAAGACCTGATGCGATCAATCATTTTTGACATGTCTGATAACATGGCAAAAGTCATTACAAATGATAGCAACTGTGGGGTGCTCTTTTCTGTGAATTGCATAATCCAATATCTAATTCAAGAAAAAAAGTTGATGAGGCACTCACCACATTGTGACAGTTTTTTATTGATGCTTCATTGTGCGAGATACATTTCGTGAGTTGCAGTTGATGACGAGGCCAAACACCTAATTCATAATTAGGTGCTTGGCGTTCTCGTCGGCCCACAAAATGTAACTTGCACTGTGAAGCATCAATAAACTGTCACAATGTGGTGAGTGCCTTTTCAACTTCTTTCCCTTGAATGTATTATCAATAATAAATACAATCCCACTCACATTCTCTTATTTTAGTCATATTTAGGCCCATTGTTTTTCCAAGGAGAATTATCTAAAAAATCCCCAAATCTTTCAAACACACTTTACATACTTAATGCCGTAGTGTTGAGTCCTATTCCAGATAGAGCCATTCCCCCAAGGAAGCGGAACACACAATAGGATAGATAATTTGGAGAAAAGGCTGTGCAGATCCCGCTGACAGACATCTGTAAGTAAGACCAGATCAACAATGCTCTTCGTCCATACCTAGGAAAGTTTGTGATTTTATATGATTGCAGTGTTCTATGTAAAACAAGAGTATACAACAAAGTATATATGATAATGTATCTCTCACTTGTCTGAAAGTCCTCCAAGGATGATGGCTCCTACCAAGACACCAGCCATGTATAGTGATTGAGCCAGCTGTCTTCTGTTTTTGTTTCCACATACCAAATCCCACTAAAAAAGCAATGGTGTATACATTTACTCCATATTAATTGTTTTTTTTTTTTTAAACAAAATGTGTACAGTGTTGTCTTTAATGGTCACTGTCATTTAAAACAACGTCCCTACATGTCATACCCTTTGTCATCCTTTACATATTTGATAGCTACCCACTAATTTCTTCCCACCCATAAAGGTCTGCAACTGTGCCTGTTTTTCCTACTTTTTTATGCACTTCTATGTCCACAAAGCTGCCTCCTGAATGTAATCTCGCCTCCCCAACTATAGCTTGTCGTCCACATTATCATCAGCTACAGCAGCAGTAGTTTAGTACTTTGTGTAGCCCTCCTTGCTGTGCTGTTATTATTTCTTTGATACAAAGGTATTAACTCACTTTTAGGGTATGTTTACACACTGAATAAATTCAGAAACCTACAGCCGTATTGGTCATTGTTCTCAACGGCCGTAGGTTTCAGAATTCATTGATTTCTACTGATTTCAATAGAACAATGGTCGTTGTCGTGCACACAGTGCATCAACTACAGCCATTGTTCACTGCGGCCATACAAAATAACGAACATGTCTATTTTTTTATGCCCTTTGTTCGCAAAAAATGGCCATAGAAAATAGACTGTTCACACACTGCCAGCCACAGTGTGAACAGTCTATTTGATTTTCATTCACGCCCATATGGCCAACAGACTTCTATGGGTGGAAAATAATGTTCCTATGGACTATAATGAATTATAGGCCAGAAGGAACACGTAATACAGCGGAAGTTGTTTGACACTCAAAATAACGGCCATATCAAACGGCCTATGTATTACATTGTGTGAACATTGCATTGTGTGAACATTAAGCTCTCATGGGCAAATATAAATATACAGTAGACCAACCAGTAGAATGAACGGCTGCTCACTCTTGTCCCTGTTGTTTCTGAGACCTGGACAGCCACATAGACTTGCATTACGAGTCCATCCAGGTAATGTGACACATAGTCAGGAGTAAGCGGTCTAAGCGTGTACCTTAGACCTTGACTGAACAAAACTTTTTATATGTCTCTCTGACATATCAAAAGATTTTGTTAATGACATTTTGTTAATGAAAATAAATTTCCTGCATGACATATAGGAGCTGATAAGTATAGGAAGAGATATTTTAATAGAAGTAAAATACAAATCTATATAACTTTCTGATATCATTTGATTTGAAAGAAAAAGATTTTTGCTGGACAACACCTTTAAGCACATATAACCCATAGTTATATCTAAGTAAACACTGTAGGTAGTCCTTTCCAGTTTTAGGCTCGGTTCACACGTTGTAAGAGTGCGGCTGTATTTGCGGCTGTAATTGTGCGGCGGTATTTTTGGTGGTTCGTGTGTATGCTTGGAAGTATAGGATATGCGGCTGCACAGTGCACACTATGTATGAATCTACGGCCCTATCGTAAACGGACCCGTAAAAAATGAACAAGACCATTGTTTGCGGCTGAATATGCGGCCGTGGATTGACAGGCGGTCCGTACGGAGTACTTCAAAAATAGCCGGCAATGATGCCGAATGCCGATGCCTCTAATAGTTAATATATTAAATTAATCAAACACATTTTCTTTGTAATCAAGACACTTTCGTTGATCAATAATTTATTTCTAACGAATCCATCATTTTGCAATTAAATATACTGTTAAAAAAAATAGATATATAAATAAATGTATATTTATCTATATATTTATTTTTTGACAGTATATTGAATTGCACAATGATGGATTCGTTAGAAATAAATTATTGACCAACGAAACTGAATTTATTTCAACGAAAATGTGTTTTTTTAATTAAATATTAATTAGTACAGGAAGCTCTATAAGCCGTTAATTCATATGCCGGCAATAGAGCTTTCTGTACTAATCATCACTTTACTTTAATGAAAACATCAAATGTTTCTTCTAATTATGTTATCACAATAGCATTATTAGAAGAAACATTTAGAATTATATGTGCGCTCAGCTGATTGGCTGTTCGGCTGAGCGCACATATAATGAGCCGGTCCGCAGTACAGTGACTTCATTGTGCTGCGGACCAGCGAAGAGGACACATCGGGGTGAGTATAGAGCTCTCCCCACCCCCTCCCCGGCACTGCACCCCTCCCAGCAAGGAAGGGGGGTCACTTAACCCCTTCCTTGCTGGGATGGGTGCAGTCTGACATCAGTCTGGCCCCCAGGGGGTTAAGGGGGATGCAATACATCCTCCCTTAACCCCTTGGGGGCCAGACTGTAAGCAGCGATCTGTAAAGATGCTGCATACTGTAAGGAGCACAACACCGCTCACAATGATGGGTGTTGTGCTCCTGTTTGTGTGTTTTTTGTGTGTTTCTCCCTTTTTGTTTTTCAGATATCGGTATCCTGGGGATTACGTCGGATTCCATGGACTACGTCGATGACCAGCGTTTTTTTAATGTTTTTTTTAATAAAATGGTCAATGAGGGGTGTGGGGGTGTTTTTATTTGAATAAAAAAATTTGTAAACTTGTGTCTTGTCTTTATTTCTTTACTTTATAGACTTAGTAGTGGAAGCCGTCTAATAGACGGAATCCATTACTAAGTTGGGGCCTAGTGTTAGCCGGTATAAAATGGCTAACACTAACCCCCTATTATTACCCCAGTACCCAATGCCACCAGGGGTACTGGGAAGAGCCGGGTGCCAGTGGTCCCGGAGCGTCAAAATTGGCGCTCCTGGACCGGGCGGCAGCAGGCTGGTAAGATTTAGGCTGGGGAGGGCCTAAACCAATGGCTCTTCCCACCCTGGTGTTACCAGGCTGCTGTCGCTTGGTTTTTAACCCGGCTGGTTATAAAAATAGGGGGGACCCTATGCGTTTTTTTTTTTAAATAAATAAATAATTAAAAAAAAATGCATAGGGTCCCCCCTATTTTTATAACCAGCCGGGTTAAAAACCAAACGACAGCAGCCTGGTAACACCAGGGTGGGAAGAGCCATTGGTTTAGGCCCTCCCCAGCCTAAATCTTACCAGCCTGCTGCCGCCCGGTCCAGGAGCGCCAATTTTGACGCTCCGGGACCACTGGCACCCGGCTCTTCCCAGTACCCCTGGTGGCATTGGGTACTGGGGTAATAATAGGGGGTTAGTGTTAGCCATTTTATACCGGCTAACACTAGGCCCCAACTTAGTAATGGATTCCGTCTATTAGACGGCTTCCACTACTAAGTCTATAAAGTAAAGAAATAAAGACAAGACACAAGTTTACAAATTTTTTTATTCAAATAAAAACACCCCCACACCCCTCATTGACCATTTTATTAAAAAAAACATTAAAAAAACGCTGGTCATCGACGTAGTCCATGGAATCCGACGTAATCCCCAGGATACCGACATCTGAAAAACAAAAAGGGAGAAACACACAAAAAACACACAAACAGGAGCACAACACCCATCATTGTGAGCGGTGTTGTGCACCTTACAGTATGCAGCATCTTTACAGATCGCTGCTTACAGTCTGACCCCCAAGGGGTTAAGGGAGGATGTATTGCATCCCCCTTAACCCCCTGGGGGCCAGACTGATGTCAGTCTGCACCCATCCCAGCAAGGAAGGGGTTAAGTGACCCCCCCTTCCTTGCTGGGAGGGGTGCAGTGCTGGGGAGGGGGTGGGGAGAGCTTTATACTCACCCCGATGTGTCCTCTTCGCTGGTCCGCAGCACAATGAAGTCACTGTACTGCGGACCGGCTCTTTATATGTGCGCTCAGCCGAACAGCCAATCAGCTGAGCGCACATATAATTCTAAATGTTTCTTCTAATAATGCTATTGTGATAACATAATTAGAAGAAACATTTGATGTTTTCATTAAAGTTAAATGATGATTAGTACAGAATGCTCTATTGCCGGCATATGAATTAACGGCTTATGGAGTTTCCTGTACTAATTAATATTTAATTAAGAAAACACATTTTCGTTTAAATAAATTCAGTTTCTTTGGTCAATAATTTAATTCTAACGAATCCATCATTGTGCAATTAAATATACTGTCAAAAAATAAATATATATATAAATATACATTTATTTATATATATATTTATTTTAACAGTATATTTAATTGCAAAATGATGGAATCGTTTACATTTAATTATTGAACAATAAAAGGGACTTTATTAGACAGAAAATGTGTTTTATTAATTCAATATATTAACCATGAGACACATCGGCTATAGTGCAGAGGATCGCAAACCCCGGTAATAGCAATTCATGTAAACTGTGTTCCCTGCTTTCCCAGATGCATCCAGAGGTGTTTGCATCACTTTCTTAACATTTTATTTGTTATTTTTAGTTGAACCAGATTTCCAAGTAAATGACCGTATGTTTTGAGCCGCATGTCTATTTTTTCCCACGGCCGGAGTTTCACCCCGCACATTTACAGCCGCATAAAAAATACAGCCGCACAGTTACAGCGTGTGAACCCAGCCTTAGGCTACGTTCACACACCGTTAAAGACCGGCCGTTCCGTGACCCCGGCCGGGTCACGGAACGGCCGGTCTTTGGCCGGATCATCTCGGCCTGTACTTAAGTACCGGCCGGGTGATCTTTCTGGCCACGGAGCTCTGATGCGGGCGCATCAGCGTGCGCCGGCATCAAAGCTTGCCATAGCCGCTCGCTTCACTGTGTGAACTGACAGGTCTTTCTGCGGCCAGAATTCACTGAATTCCGGCCGCAGAAAACTGACCTGTCTTTTTTTTCTGGTGCCGTATGGGATCCCGGTCGGAGCGTATACGATGTGTGTACGCTCCGGCCGGGATCCCATTGCACATAAGGCTTTGACACACCGCAAAACTACGGCCGTAGTTCTGCGGCGAGAACTACGGCCGTAGTTTTACGTTGTGTGAACATAGCCTAAAGATGGGCATACACAAAGGATCAATAAATGAAGCAGAATGGGCCAACCATTTAATGTGTACGATGACCTCCTAACACCTCACTGATGCAGATGTTCATGGAGAAAATATTAAGGCTTGTTGGATTTCAAAACACCATTTTGTTCTCGGGGACAAAACCCACTGCCAGAGGCATATGTGGCTAAGCAAAGTATACAGGTGCATGGGGGATTAAAAGATATAACAGTCAACAAAATGTGCGTTTGGACAACAGATATCTAAATTGTATGGCCATCTTTACTCAGAATCCATGAAGTGATAACTGTTGTTTGCTAAAGCATTATCTATGTCTTATTAGGTGAGCAAATAAGCTTTCAGAACTGACAGGAAGAGAGCAAGTTGATCACTGAGGAATTTCTGTCTCTGACTTTTGATCCCACTTAGCAATTTTTTTTCCTGCTAGTTAGGCCTAAGTACAGCAATATACAATACTTCTAAACATACATGAGGTGCAATGCACAGATATGTCATTTATTATCCAGGTTTGTATGACCATTTTAAGCTTACTATAGATAAGATTAGATAAGGTGAAACCCTCCCACCGTGTTTCCTCGTGTCTCACCTCTCTCCCTTCCGTGCCACTCACCCCTCTCCCTCCTGTACCGCTCACCAGTCTCCTTTCCATGCCCCTCACCACTCTCCCATGCCGCTCACCACTTCCTCTCCAGTGCCGCTCACCACTTTTCCTCCCGTGCCGCTAACTACTCTCCCTCCCGTGCCGCTCATCAGTCTCCCTCCTGTGCCACTCACCCTTTACCCTCCCGTGCTGCTCACCCCTCTCCCTCCCATGCCACTGACCACTCTCCCTTCCGTACCACTCACCAGTCTCCTTCCCATGCCCCTCACCACTCTTCCTCCCGTGCCGCCAACTACTCTCCCTCCCGTGCCGCTCACCACTCTCCCTCCCGTGCCGCTCATTAGTTTCCCTCCTGTGCCACTCACCTTTCACCCTCCCGTGCTGCTCACCCCTCTCCCTCCCATGCCACTGACCACTCTCCCTTCCGTACTGCTCACCAATCTCCCTCCCATGCCGCTCACCCCTCACCCTCCCTTGCCGCTCACCACTCTCCCTCCCATGCCGTTCACCACTCTCCCTCCATGCAGCTTACCCCTCACCCTCCCATGCTGCTCACCCCTCCCGTGCCGCTCACCACTCTCCCTCCCGTGCAGCTTACCCCTCACCCTCCCGTGCTGCTCACCACTCTCCCTCCCGTGTCGCTCACCCATCTTCCTCCCCGTACCACTCACCACTCTCCCTCCCGTGAAGCTCACCCCTCACCCTCCTGTGCTGCTCACCACTCTCCCTTCCGTGCCGCTCACCACTCTCCTTCCCATGCCGCTCACCACTCTCCTTCCCATGCCGCTCACCCCTCACCCTTTTGTGCCGCTCACCACTCTCCCTCCCGTGCTGCTCATCTGTCTCCCTCCCCGTGCCGCTCACCCGTCTCCCTCCCCGTGCCACTCACCCCTCTCCCTCCCCATGCCGCTCATCAATCTCCCTCCTTATGCTTGTCTGGTGCTGCTCCCAAAAAAAGGCATCCCCAAAAAATAGGACAGAGTGCCTCTTTGGGAACAAAAATTTGTGTAAGGCACTGTCTTATTTTCGGGGAAACACTGTAGTAAGTACTAAGTTCCATTTATGTTCTATATTTTGAAGTGTTGCTCCATCAAAGTTAAAGGTTCCCCATGTTCTAGTTTCCTAATTACAGAATAAAAATCCCTTCATCATGAAGACCTATATGGGGCTACAAAATGTCACACTTTCTTGGGTGTTCAAGATGTTTCATGTTATAGTCACTTTCTTTCCTCCACACAGCCGGCATGATGAACAGATTATCCTAGTTCAAACGGAAGACTAGTAGTACCATAGTTTTTACCGTAGCATTTGGCCTATTGATGTGGATGTAGGGGGTTGTCCACACATTATAGTATTCTGTAGTCACTGTTTCTTCAGATTTCATATTACATAAACTTACCTCAGTGATGATAGTTGAGGTAAATTCTTCTCTGTCATATTCATAACCCATCGTACAAGATCTTGTTTCTACATCTGTACCGTTATGGGATGTCATATTGGAACCCGTTGGTGTCCACTGTATTTCAACAAATTCCCGGCACGAATCTGGCATCCCTTTTTCATCCAATGGGCTAAACGAGCCCACCCAGCCCTCACTGGTGCTGTTAAGTATCCCTGTATCATTTATTTTACACCAGTGATCTGGAATTGCGGCACTGAAATTTTGCAGAAGGTTATGACTTGCCATTAGTAATATGGGAAAACACAGCAAAAAAACCTGTGTTATCTGGAAGCGTCCCATTCCTCCTGTTCTCTCCAACAGCTCAGCAAACCCCATGACGGATAACTCAAGTTGACCTTTCTATCCACGTTCACCGGCCAAATATGGAAGCAGATTGTTTTCTTAAAGTAGATAAGTTGTTTTGATACGGAAATTCAAATTCAATAAGAAACGTTTCCACAACATAACAGAGAACAATTCCACAAGAAATTTCTGTGTTCTGTATCTGGTTTTTGTGAACAACTCATGCCAAGATTTCCAAAGGCATTCTTAACCAGGATTAGAATACAATCCCCCGTTCTTGCTCAGAATTATGTTCTTTAGTCTTTGAGTATTGAAAACCCTTGTGAAAACTTTAGGTAATTACTGCTGCTTCATTAATAATCCTCCTGTTTCCTTTAGATTTTCGATGCTGATGTTATAATGGAAATATCCACATTTTAGTTTTCCCATCAGTTTACAGATAACTTCGGATTCATCCTTATTTTTATTTTTTTTTATCCCTAGAAGAGCAAACAACTCTGTTAACGTTAATGTGCGGTTGTGATACAGTTGTAATATCCTCATTCTATTATAAACTATCCCATATCTTTCTTCTTATAATAATTATTTAGAATTCTTGGATAAATTATAACATGATAAAAGAGCTTGGCACAATCATAATAAGTGTTGCGCGAACTGGCCTAATTCTTCGGCATTTAACTCCTGGCGGCTGGAGAAGTTAGATGCTGCCCTAGGGTTGCCAGAAACAGTTTGCTCAACATTAGTCTTAATTAGACTGTATTAGTAAATTCGCCATAAAGGATTTATCCATAGGGTTCTACATCATTGAACTTATGGAAACAACAACATCAGGTATACCATCAGGGCAATGCAGATGATAATGTAATCTGGGGTTCATGCTAATAAACACAGGGAAGAGGCCCACACATGGCTTCCAACCTAATGTTTTCCTTTTTTCTTGATACATTATCCAATAATCATGGACGAACAGCTTTTTATGGGCAAAGTGGAAAACTATAATGAAGTAGAAAACATAGCTCAATATGTTAATTGGAACCCGTCTTCAGAATTTTCTCTGAGATGTTAAATTATAATAATTTCAATGACATAGCGTGAGAGGACTATTCTCATTACAACTAACATAGCTAACATAGGAATTTGCTTCTTTTCCCTGCTGCGCTGCTTTATTTCTCCCATCATTGACAGTTGGTGGTCTAGGTTACAGACCACTGCTCTAAAAACAGTGGTCTGGGTGATGTGTATAGCTGGAGATTATATATCAATATGTATACTTTATCTATATAGACCAGCCAAACCACTGCTTTTAGAGCAGAACGGTGGTCTGTAACCTAGACAATGAGATGTTAAGAATGGGAGGCAAAGAGCAGCGTATCAGGAGAAGGAGGCAAGTTTGCCAAATGAATGTATTAGCAAAATATAGTATAACTATATTAGCTGAGATAAGAATACCTTTACGTATCACCAGCCTGAAAGAATCATGGACAAATGTCATGATTGTCATTGTCATTGTCATTGACAAAGGTTGCAAAAGGTTTTCAACCCTGATCTCCAGAGACACCCCAAATATATGGCCTAATTATTACCCTTTTCTATTTCTATCAAAATGACCCCCAGATTATATGGAACCACTGGAGCTTGAGAAGATCTTTTTTCTGCATTAAGTCAGCAATATGAGCCTGTTATTTTAACCCTCGCAATAACCCCTTTCCTCAGATGCCCATCATATATTATGGGATACACAATAGAGTAATTAGAAGACATGGATGAAGGACCCTCAAACAGTTGACTGTTTAGGACCCAGATACACTGAATTGTAGCCATGCAGTCATAGCATTAGAACTACCCGATTAACATTGTTCAGGCCACCTTGAGCTGCCAAACAGCTCTGCCCCAATGAGTTATGGACTCTACAAGACTTCTGAAGCTGTCCTGTGGTATCTAGCACCAAGACATCAGCAGCAGATTCTTTCAGTCCTTTAAGCTGTGAGGTGCAGCCTCTATGGACCGAAGCACTTTCTCCAGCACATCCCACAAATGTTTGATCAGATTGAGATGTGAGGGATTCGGAAGCCAAATCTACATCATGAACTGTTTCTCATGTTGCTCAAACCATTTCTGAACAATTTTTACAGTGTAGCAGGTAACATTGTCCTGTTGAAAAAGGCCTGTAGCTGTTTGTAGCTGTTTTGCTCCCCTGGCTGTTACCAATTCACTGGTTGTCTTTCCTTGGCCCTGTTTTGGCAGGTACTAATCATTGCATTCTAGGAATATTCCACAAGTCCTCCTATTTTGAAGATGCTCTGACCCAGCTGTCTAGCCAGTTGTCTATCACACTCTCACAGGTTCTTACACTTAGGGTACTATTACACGGCCAATAAAGGCCCAATTAATATTGTAAACTAGTGCCGATCATCTAGATCAGTACTGCGCCTATTACATGGCCCGAATTGTTTAGCAAGGGCTGCACGGACATTGTTAGCGATGTCTGTGCAGCCCTTGCCCAAACAGTTAATAAATCACCTGTCCATGCTCCCAGCCTTCTTCTGAGCTCTGCATGCGTCCCGGCACCGCGGTTGCAGCTTCAGAGCGGTCTCTGAGTTGCCAGGCTGCTCAGCCAATCACTGGCCCGGATCACGACGATGCATGCAGTGCGCAGACCTGGAGCATGGAGGGGTAATGTATTAACTGTTTGTTCAATCATCAGCCATCAGCTGCGCATCACTATTAGGCAAAGTGATGCGGACCTGACGCCCAATGATTTTAAGAAACCCTTAGCCGATGATGGATTCATCGGCTGATCATTGTCTCTATTACACGGATTCTCTATTAGGCTATGTTCACACTACGTAAAGAGACCGGCCGTAAAGAGAACGGCTGGTCTCTGCCCAGATCATCCTGGCCGGTACTTAAGTACCAGCCGGATGATCTTTCCAGCCGCAGTGTTCTGATGCGGGCGCATCGGCCCGCGCCCGCATCAGAACTTCACATAGCACACAATGAAGCAAGTGGAACCGTTTGCTTCATTGTGTGAACTGACAGGTCTTTCTGTAGCTGAAATTCACTGAATTGCGGCCGCAGAAAACTGACATGTTAGTTATTTGCAGGTCCGCATAGATCCCGGCCGGAGCATAAACGATATCCCATAGAACGAGGCAATGTTCACAGGCGCATAAAGTACGGCGTACTTTTAAGTAGAGTGAACATAGCCTTACAGTGACTGTACACTGGCTGCCTAATATACCCTACAATTTGACAGGTACAATTGTTATGAGTAATGCTGTGTTTACACGTAACGATTATCGTGCGAATTTGCGCAATAACGATCGAATTCGAACGATAATCGTATGTGTAAACGCAGCGAACGATCAAACGACGAACGAGAAATCGTTCGTTTTGATCTTTCAACATGTTATCAAATCGTCGCTCGTCGTTTGCGAAAAATTCGCCGATCATTCCGTGTAAACAGTCGTCGCGCAATAGTCCGGCCGCCCGCAGCCCCGCACGGCCCCCTGCTCATCCGCAGCCCCTGCGCCGGCTCGATCGCCAACCCCTGCCGCCGCCGCTCTGATCGCCACCGCCGCCGCCGCTCTGATCGCTACCCCCGCCGCCGCTCTGATCGCCACCCCCGCCGCCGCCGCTCTGATCGCCCCCCCCCGCCTCCGCCGCTCCGATCGCCCCCCCCGCCGTCGCCGCTCCGATCGCCCCTGCTGCTGCCGCTCTGATCGCACCAGCCGCCGCTACTCCGATCGCCCCCGCCGCCGCTTTGATCGCCCCCGCCGCTGCTGAAGAGGAGCACTGATTGGCTGAAGAGAAGCCGTTTGAAATTCCCGGCTTCCCTCTTCAGCCAATCAGTGCACTGAAGAGCGGAGTCGGGGATGTCGAAGACCTGCTACGCGGCGGCGGCATGGGGGTGGGTGGCGATCAGAGCGGCGGCGGGGGGAGGCGATCGGAGCGGTGGGGGCGGTGGGCTGGCGATCGGAGCGGCGGTGGCGGTGGGGTGGCGATCGGAGCAGCGGCGGCGGTGGGGTAACGATCGGAGTGGTGGTGGGGTGGCGATCGGAGCGGTGGCGGCGGGGGGGTGGCGATCGAGGCGGCGGTGGGGTGGCGATCAGGGTGGCGGGGGTGGCGATCAGAGCATCTGCGGGGGTGGCGATCGGGGCGGCGCAGGGGGCTGCGGTTGACTATGGGGCCGGGCTGCGGATGAGCGGAGGGCCGGGCTGCAAGCGGGGGGCTGGGCTGCGGGCGCGCGATCGCAAAATGATTTTTACGTACGATATATCGTACCGTCTAAACGCTGATCGTTATGACAAAAAAATCGTTACTCCGACATCGTTAATCGTACGATCGGGCCAATTATTGTTTTGTGTAAACGCAGCATTAACCAATGTTATTCAGCTCACCTGTCAATTATCTTTTTGTTACAGCTGAATTGGAGCTACAAAAATGGAGCTTGATATTAGAAGAATAGAGCAGTGATCACTATAGAGATATTTAATCAGCCCAATGTTGGCTGTAAACAAGGCTCAGTGTTACATGATGCAGGTTACTTTTAAGGTGAAGCTCCACTGTTCATTAACATTGTATGTATAATATCTTGTACTGATGCCTTTGTTTTCATCACCCTTTGATGCTGATCATTCCAATTCCATAATATGAATATTTAATAGAGGTTTTCTAAGCAATTTATTTGGCTGTGCATGTGCTAAGGAGCAGTAACCATATTTACAGATAGCAACAGATGTTCCTGTACATCCCATATACTACAAATATATGTGAAAGCAGCAGTTAAAGGCAAAAAACATATACATATATTCACTCTTACATTTGCATTCTATATAGCCAATGTTAGTTAAAGGTGGAGTTTTCCTAAAGTTACTTGATTGCTTTACAAGAAGGACAAGTTGACATGTGTATATAGGCATCTGCTAATATAATTACATTAGAATATGGATGAGACGGCATCAGTACTGAACATAAACATCTGCAACACCTTCCTGAAAGTTCTTGAGAACAATAGTGAGAAAATCTTACTTGAGTAATCAGATGGCCAAAGAAAATCATCCAGTCCACTCAATGGATTCCTATGAGTTTCTCAGGTAGGTGCTGAGTCAAGATCAATTGAAGAACTTTGTTCTACAGCCCATTCTGTTCAAACACTTGTAAAGCTTCTGTTGCAGGTCACAGCCAACACAGGTATTTGTGTCCCAAGATCCTGGATTATATAGAGTCAGAGTCCAGCAGAGTTAAAGTATCACTGCAATCAGTGGGGGATTAATGAGAGGAAGCTGAAAATGTGGGGAATGTACTGTAAACTGGGCAAAGTGCATGGGGTAGAGAGTGTCACCGCTGCCTGTTACAGAACCACACTGCATATGGTACAGTTATATGGTGTTCTTTATCCTCAGAGGTCAATGCTTTACTGTATACTGTATAGTAGGGTTCTCCTAATGCTTGCTCACATATGTTCTAAGAGGTGAGTACCCTGTTTTATCTAGGAGTATTTCTAGAATTATATACCGTCACTTAGTACTCCAGCTACACATGGCAGAAGGCAAATATGTGAACGTTCGAGAACATTCGTGAACTTCGAGAACACTTGGGTTTGTCCGTACACAAGCATGCAGCATTTGAATAGAAGTGGCTGCCGAAGTTGGACACAGCTCTAGGGAGTCCTCAAAGCTTGCTGACTAGTGTTAACAACTACGCCTTTCCCCCCCTACATATGATGCTGGGGCTATTAGAGGTAAATGGAAAGGGACGAGAATCAAAGATTAAAGTTACAATGTACCCAATGATGATGATGGTCATATCTCCTACCAGCCTATAGAACTGGTCATTCATATACCTGTGCAGCCATCCATCATAAAAAGCCACTGGAATACCTGGCATATTTGGTGTCAGCTGTACACATTTGCACTCTGGATCTGGCCATCTTCTAAGATGGCCATTGGTCAGAGATGGGTCACTTGTGCTGGTGAGGAGATTCATGTGAAATAGAGTCGCCCTTTATAGTACAGACCAGTGGGATGAGAGTCTTACAGGGTATATGGGCCGGACCATAAGCCACAATGTTTCGGATCCCAGAAAGTACTAAGGGTACAAAGAGAAATTACTCTCTAAACAATAATAAATAGAAATAAGCATCCTTGCTTCACAACTCTCACCTGTCGTACTGACCCAGTCTTTGTTACCTGACTCCTAAATAATCTCCTTAAAAATCCTCATAAGCTGGTGGTCCCCTTTTCTAATGTCGGTTCAACCAAAGCTACACTCAGCTACTAAGATTCTGACTGAGCCCAACTTAGGGAATTCCTTACACCACTGCCTTTTCATAGGGGACTCAATAACATAACCCCATGCACTTTCTAGATGTTTCTGTTAGGTGTTGTAATCCACTAAGGAGGCAGTTGGTGGTGCTGTGCATATAGGGGTACTCTGATGCTGATAAAAAAAAAAATCAATCAATCATAAACATAGGGTGAGATTTATCAAAAATGTACACCTTTTTTTTTGGAGTGGGAAAATCGCTAAATTTTGAGCAATTGCATAGCTGTGCAAAATTGTGCGACTTTTCCCCAACATAGACTGATCATGCCTACTTCAGCTTATTGCTGAAAGTAGGCATGATTTATCATGTGCGACTATCTAAAATAATCGCACATGTGTCGCAAACTCACTCCACACTAGAAGTGGTCTATTTCGCCACCTATAATGTGGAGCCAGTTTGCTCCGTGGGTCCACGGAGTCTAAGGGGTTAAGTAGTGATGCAGGAGCATCACTACTAACCCCCTGTGGCTGTACAGTAAGGAGGGGTGCTTAGCGCACCCCTCCTTACAGTACAGGAGCAGGGAATTCCCTTAATTAAGCTGGTCCCTTAATTAAGCGGTCTGCTTCTGGGCGGGAAATTTGAAATCTCGGCACAGCAGTAACAGTCTGGTCGCGGCAATTTCGGGGACTGCTGCCAACTGCTGAAGAAGACTCAGCAGGTAACCCCCAGCCCCTAGCATCAACCCCCCCTTCCCCTTGGAGATCGCACTGCATCTGCACCAGCAAGGAAGGGGGCACTTTACCCCCCTTCCTTTCTGGTGCAGGTGCAGTGCCAGAACAGTCTGGTCCCCAGGGCGTTAAGTCCCTGGGAGCCAGACTGTAACTCCCATGCCCATGCTGAAGGTCACCCAGCTTTCCCAGGAACCTGTAAGGGTTAACCTTACAGGATGCTGGGAAAGCTGGGTGACCTCCAGAGTTACAGTCTGGCTCCCTGGGACTTAACCCCTTACTTGCTATTTCTTTTTGCTTGTGTCTTTTCTTTTTCAGATACCGGCATGCAGAGGATTACGTCAGATTCGTTTGGACTACGTCGATTTTTCTCGGTGTGTTGTGTTTTCTTTCATTACTTTACAGACTTAGTAGTGGAAGCTGTCTGATAGACGGAATCTATTACTAAGTCAGGGCTTAGTGTTAGCTGGTATAAAATGGGGAGGGCATAAACCAATGGCTCTTCCCACCCTGATGTTACTAGGCTGCTGTTGCTTGGTTTTTACCCGGCTGGTTATGAAAATAGGGGGAACCCTATGCGTTTTTTAAAAATAAATAAATAATTTAAAAAAATGCATAGGGTTCCCCCTATTTTCATAACCAGCCAGGTTAATAACCGAACAGTAGCCTGGTAACACCAGGGTGGGAAGGGCCATTGGTTTAGGCCCTCCCCAGCCTAAATATTACCAGCCTGCTGCCGCCCCAGTCCAGAAGCGCCAATTTTGACGCTCCGGGACCACTGGCACCTGGCTCTTCCCAGTACCCAGGGCCGTCTTATCCATTGGGCAGGGTAGGCGGCTGCCCGGGGGCCCTTGCGTCCTAGGGGGCCCCTGCCCTCTGTGACCTGTATTTTTAGCTTTATAAGACGCACTTATAAAACTAAGTGCGTCCTATAAAGCAAAGACGGCTCCCAAGCAGTGCTGAGCACCGCAAGGAAGCCGTCCGACCCGCCCCCTCTATTGCCGCTCACTATGCATATGCATAGTGAGCGGCCCTGAGCCACCCCCTCCACCCGCCCCCTCTATCGCTTCTCAGCTGACAGCCGATCAGAAGCCCAGGAAAGTGCAATGAGCAGCACTTTCCTGGGCTTCTGATCGACTCAGCTAAGCGGCGATAGAAGGGGCGGGCTGTCCAGTTACTCACCCGTCCGGCGGCCCCAGCAGCTCCTCTCCCGGCAGCGCACACTCCCGACATCCTCCGGCACAGGCAGCGGGGTACAGAGACGCTGCCTGTGTCCTGGATGTGTCATGCAGCAGGTCACTTCCGGCACAGGCAGTCTCTCTGTACCCCGCTGCCTGTGCCGGAGGATGTCGGGAGTGCGCGCTGACGGGAGACATCAGCTGCTGGGGCCGGCGGACAGGTGAGTAACTGGTTTGTTGTTTTGGGGGGCACTGGCTACTATGGGGGCACTGGCTACTATGGGGGCACTGGCTACTATGGGGGGCACTGGCTACTATGGGGGGGGACTGGCTACTATGGGGGCACTGGCTACTGTGGGGGGCACTGGCTACTATCGGGGCACTGGCTACTATGGGGGCACTGGCTACTATCGGGGCACTGGCTACTATGGGGGGGCACTGGCTACTATGGGGGGGACTGGCTACTATGGGGGACACTGGCTACTATGGGGGCACTGGCTACTGTGGGGGGCACTGGCTACTATGGGGGGCACTGGCTACTGTGGGGGGCACTGGCTACTGTGGGGGCACTGGCTACTGTGGGGGGCACTGGCTATTGTGGGGGCACTGGCTACTATGGGGCACTGGCTACTGTGGGGGGCACTGGCTACTGTGGGGGGCACTGGCTATTGTGGGGGCACTGGCTACTATGGGGGGCACTGGCTACTATGGGGGGCACTGGCTACTATGGGGGCACTGGCTACTATGGGGGGCACTGGCTACTATGGGGGGCACTGACTACTATGAGGGGCACTGACTACTATGGGGGGCACTGGCTACTATGGGGGCACTGGCTACTATGGGGGCACTGGCTACTGT
The DNA here is from genome assembly GCF_027789765.1 of Dendropsophus ebraccatus. Classification (NCBI taxonomy): domain Eukaryota; kingdom Metazoa; phylum Chordata; class Amphibia; order Anura; family Hylidae; genus Dendropsophus; species Dendropsophus ebraccatus. The sequence goes on along the minus strand of NC_091457.1, from coordinate 35,881,921 downwards.
GGAGGGCACTGGCTACTATGGGGGCACTGGCTACTGTGGGGGGCACTGGCTACTATGGGGGGCACTGGCTACTATGTGGGCACTGGCTACTATGGGGGGCACTATATGGGGGGATTGGCTACTATGGGGGGCACTATATGGGGGGGATTGGCTACTATGGGGGGATTGGCTACTATGGGGGGCACTATATGTAAAGATGTGGGGGATTTGATGGTGGCGGTTGGGGGGGGGCAAATTCGCACCTCTGCCCAGGGGCCCATAATACTGTTAAGACGGCCCTGCCAGTACCCCTGGTGGCATTGGGTACTGGGGTTATAATGGGGAGTTAGTGTTAGCCATTTTATACCGGCTAACAGTAGGCCCTGACTTAGTAATGGATTCCGTCTATCAGACAGCTTCCACTACTAAGTCTGTAAAGTAATGAAAGAAAACAAACCGAGAAAATGTCTTTATTCAAATAAAAGCACCCCCCCCCCCACACCCCTCGTTGACCATTTTATTGAACAGTAAAGTCCGCTGGTCATCGACGTAATCCTCTGCATGCCGGTATCTGAAAAAGAAAGGGAGAAGAAAATGCTCATTACCTAGGAGGCGAACCAGGGCCAATGAGACTATTTAGAGACAATTCTGAGACCATTTAGAGACAATTCTTAGCCAAACAAATCAGCACCACAGAAAATAGACCAGGCTTATCTCTGATAGTAAATTGCACTTTAAATAGACCAGTCTATTCTTGCCAATGCAGAAATAGACCACATCTAGAAAAATCCCCTGTTGATAAATCTCCCCCATAGTTTTTACACTTACCATACCCTTCCCTCCTGAGTCTGTCTCTGTTTGAATTTCCCACTGTTTGCAGGTCCCTGAAGCTCCAGTTTGTGTCTTCATTTTTTTCTTCACTTCCTGGTTTGGGCTTTCCCATGATGCACTTTGTCTCCTGTTATATCTAACTGACTCTGTAAAACTGTTAGATGGCTTACAGCTTGCTCAGCCAATCAGAGATGAGCAACCTGAGTCATCTGACAAAGGGAGGCTGACTTAACAGGGCTTAGACCCGCCTCCCTCTGGATGATGTCATTGTCACAAAATGGCTTCCACAGAAAAGCCTGGGGTCAACAGTCATTACATAAGAATGAGTTTACTTCACTTCCTGGTGGGGCATTGAGGGGGGAAAAGATATGGAAGAGGGGCAGATAGGTGATTGAAGCATATTGCAAAGTTATATAACTTTGTAATGTGTTTCAATTATTGGGAAAAAGCTTTTTCGCTGGAGTACCCCTTTAACTCCTGATTGTGATGTGTGTGATTGTAGCTAGCGACCCATCTCTATAGCTTGTCTCTATCATACATTTTAAAATAATTACATACACAGGGTCCATTCTTGGCCCAGCCTTAGGGAAAAAAAACTTCAGTACCCTGCATTTCCGTTAAAAAATCTCAAGTATTTTAGTACTTATCAGCTGCTGTATGACCTGCAGGAAGTGGTGAATTCTATCCGGTCTTACACAATGCTCTCTGCTGGATAACTCCCTGTGTTTTGTCTTGGTCTCTTTGGAAAACAGTTTGCAGGTAGGACAAGGACTTAATAGCTTTTCTTCTGGGATAAGAAGTCATTTTGTAAAATAAGTCATCTACTAATATGTTAGAAGTCACTTGGGTTATAAAAGGAGAGAAATTGTATTAAATGTATTTAAAGGTTTACATTTCATGAAACTCAAAACAAATGTAAACTGGGAAACAAACATGAATTCCTATAATAATAATAATAATAATAATAATAATAATGCTATATTGTCTTGGCTATATCAAAGAGTGGCACCAATAAGGTTCCCTACAAGAGCTGCCATTTTATAGATGACAAGGCATCTTATACAGGGTCATATGTGTTTAGTATTGGATAGATGCCAAGAGATCTCTAGTGAATACTAGGCTAACAGTGCACACTGAGCCACGTGACTTCAAGTTCAAGATAACACAAAAGGTATTAAAGTTTAACATCATTACCGTCAGTGTCAACAACTCATTTACCTCTATCAAAGTTTGATCCTTGTGTCCAACCATTAAAATCGTTGACTAATCATGATTAAGCACTTTGCATTGTAAAACCTGTAGAGTATCAGAGCTTGTGTTTGTACTGAGTTAGTGTAAAAATAAATCACTGTTGTATTGTAGTTGTACTGGAAAGGAAGCTGTTGTTTACATTAAAGGGGGCTCTTTGCAAAACAGACTTACAGCCTTAAGCTCTTATTCCACAGGCCGACGGAGAGGAGCAAATGAGCGCTGGCAACACTTGTTAGCTCCACGTTCCCCACCTGCTAAAACCGCTAACACATGGGTGAGTGCGGGAGGGGCCGCGGGGAGGTGTGAGGGGGCTGCCCGGGTAATTGCTAGATCGTCCGGGCAGCCCATAGAGGATAGTGGCGGTCTGCTGCCACCACTCCTATTCCACGCAGCGGATTGCTGCTATATCAGTCGCTTGTTTTTCAACATGTTGAAAAACAAACGACTGCAATGATCACCTGACATGAACGATGTTGGCTGATTGTTGCCTTCTTTTCCACGAGACAATTATCGGCTGTAACGGCCGATATCAGCCGAATACAGGCGATAATTGTTCTGTGGAATATTGCCTTTAATGTCCCCATACACTATTGTCAGCCATACCAACCACTCATTACAGGTATGACAATCGGTATATGGTGGACAGGGCTCTCCCAACCAACCACCAACAGATGATGGGTGCTAGAAAATCACCACCTGACCCCTTTGCTCTTGGAGAGATAAGGCACCACCAGAGCTCTCTGGCTTCCCTCCCCATAGAGAACATAGGAATGTGTGTTAGTTGTGGTTTCAATATTTTTAAGGCAAGAATTGTGTTAAATTCTATGAATTCTTTTCTATTCTTGTCATTAAAAATACATTAAAAATTCCATTAAAAATAGATCCATATTAGCTAAAGCCTAGCCCCCCAACTGGCTCAGGCAGAATCAGTGGGGAGAAAAGGAAAATGACTCCAGTGATCCAGTTAAGATGAACAGCTCCAGTTGATTTCTGCTGAGCCATGAGTACAGGTGTGGGCAACACCTAAAAAAGCATTGGTGTTTTTCTAAGAGGCTATCTACCTGTCTACTGCTTATCCACACTGATGTTTTTATTATTCATTTTCATTGGATCGCTGGTGTCATACCTGCACTAAACTGAGTTGTGAACTCAAAGTGGAGTGGAGTGGTGAGCTGGCTGTATACTTTTCTTACAATTAGCAGGGAGCCAATTGCGGTCTGTATATTAAAAAAAAAAAAATCTACACTACACTACAAGTGATTACTGCTCTTTTAAATAGAGCACAAGGTGTAATGGTAGTATGACCATGAATAAGATCACCATAAGTAGTCACAATGCATTGACTCTTGTATATGTTAGGGGCTTTTGTTCTTGGAGAAGTTTTAAGGATTGAAGAATTAGTTACACACTGGAGGAAACTTTAAAACGTTTTCTGTCTTTTCCTCACCAAGGATGGCGGGTAAAGCTTGAATTGGGTGATTTATGGCCAAACTGGACTGTGTATGCACCTATTATTATAAGTTGCAGGTTTTCTGCACAAACTCCTTACTTCTTTGCTATAGGCTTGGGGGGGGGGGGGGTGATGGGGCAGTGTGGGCACGAGACATAGGGGCCTCATTTCAGGTTTCGCCTCAGGCAGCAGAAAACCCAGAATTGGCCCTGTGTGATCTCCTTTATACATTTTTTTAAGTCTTACTTTTGCTTCTACATACTCTACAATGTGCTGTAAAAGCTCTATTTTCTCTGTATGCCCTGCAGATTTTGTCATTATCACCAGCCTGTGTGAGCTGTCCTCCAGGATTTCTCTCCCTCTTTCTATCTAAACTGGTGTGTAGCAAACTATAGGTTGAAAAGATCTTTAAATGTCCATTCCTTCTAATAGCTTACACCAATATAGTATTTTAAGGGATCGGTGGACCCTGACCCCTGTCCACTCCAGCTTATTCATTTGGTGATATTTTCATATATTTTTCTTTGTTCCTAAACTTGCTTGTTTTGTACATTTGCATATCTATTGTGTGTGTTGTACTAGTACTTTATTTCACAAGGCAATATGACATCCTTTGTAGAACTTAGTTTTAGCATATTTTCATGGCTTTATACTTGGAAGTGGACATTTGTACCTCAGTGTCAGGGTCTTGTGACCGGACTATTAACATAGACGGTCTCGTACAGTGTCATGTGTAGTTTTAATTGATGTTAGGTGTTGTTTTGTGTATGTGATATTGCTTATATTCCAATAAAGTATTTTGATTGGCTTAGGGTCTATTCATGTCAGTAAATTTTTCACTTCGCTATTTTTCACTAGCAATCCACAAATTTCCATCCATATTGCATCTGTATTATTTTGCTGATCCACAAAAATGAAATAATATTCTAGTCACTACTTGCAGATTGCGGATCTGTATTTTTATGGATCGCATCTGCATTTGGAGTAGGTCTAATTTTTTAACTGCAGAAATCTGTAAGATTTTTGTATGTCCTCCATGATACCCTTCTTGTACTGCACAGAGTAACTTTTTATTTTCTAACTCAAGATGTCTGGGGTAAAAATGTGCATTTACCTATACAGTATACCAGTTAGAGATGAGTGAATCTATTAGTAGATTGGGCCCTAATCTGTAGACTTGGGAAGCAGAAGGTGGAACTCTAGATTTTGCCCTGCCATGGCAGGACTTGTCCAGGATGGTTGGAAGCTACGGTATGCCTATTCTCCATTTCTATTATGTCAGTGACATAACCTAGCGCTGAAGTCACTGCCTGTAACTAGGGTTTATATTTAAAGCCTAGAAAGGTTATCTGACAAAAGAGTCCGACCTGTTCAATATATTGAATGCTTGAACACTTTTATATATTGTTAACCATATACATAGAATAGTTATTTTTTTCCAGTTTCTCCATAACCATAGTTGGTTAGTCCCATGGCCAACACATGTCTGATATAATCAGTTAAGAGTCAATCACAGACATGCAGGTTGATTTTGCCTTGTATAAATATGTCATCTAAAAGATTCTGCCTTTAAGGGTATTAGTTGTTTTATGTTATATAAAATAACAAATAAAAATGTGTTCTCCAAAATGATTGCTTAAAGACAAACAGGAGATGCTTTTGCACAAACACAATCAGTATGGCCTTGTTCACGTTTGTTCTAGAATCCAGCAGATTGGCCCTGCTTACACTTATCAGTTTACTTCTTCATCTGTTTGGACAGGGTTTGTTCTTATCGTTACACATTCCTTGTTTTACAAACTGTTACTTTTACCTTTCAGTAAATTATTATGTAGGATTACTCATTGTCCCGGAACTGATTTTGCAATAGTCTATTGGCCAGAGACTATGCACATGGATTAAAATAACATCCAGAATGGGTCTTCATAAGATTTTGGAGCTTAAAGGAGGAGTGACTTTACAATTGCTTTACTGATAACTTTTTATGTTGCGTAAACATCTTCCTATTTATCTAACTATATTACATAAGATTCATAGGATTTCTTTTTCATGTCGTTTTTGATATATCATTTTCCTTATGCCTCAATACAACACTTGATAATTGTCAGCCATATCATTCCATAAAAGACTTGCAGCGTTCCTATAAGGGTCAAACACATTTTCTGTTATAACAAGATTTAGTATTAAGTGCTAGCCCTAATGCCCCATAAAACAGCTAGTTAGAAGACATTGGTTAACATTGCCATTAGCCTTTATTTTAAGAGTGAACAGTCAGCTCTCATAGTTTCTCAGTGTCTCACTGCCCATTTCAATAAAATGTAGTTGCAAGTGATATCTCCAAGCAGAGAGATCATGTATCTTGAGGGGATAGTTTGCAAAGTACCATCCTTTTTGTTGTTGTTGTTGTTGTTGTGGGGGGGGGGGTATTTTTTTATTTTGCCTTACTTCTAGTCAGAGACAGGCCAAGAGACGTTCCTGTTCCTGTCACTGTTCCGGCTGCTGGGTGCAGAGAGGAAACTTGTAGAATAGTGTGTGCCGCCACCGGTAAGGTGAGAGCGAAAGCTCTTGCCACAAAGAGAATGGGTCAGACCATTAACTAACTTTACTGGGGTACAAATCCCCACTCACACCTGTGTGAACCTATTTCAGACTTTGATAGTCTCATTGACCTATAGGGAATTGGTGGCCACAGATATGTTCTTACTGATTAGAGCCAGATCTGTGTTCTTTTTTGCCATCTTCTCTGAGCTGTTTTTTAACAACGTTTACTGACATGGTTTACAGCATAGGCATGGACATAATGAACATCTCCAGACCCTATTCCACAAATCTCTCAGCATACTCAGTAACATGTGCAAAGATCACATGAAGGGAGGCTAAATTGCTATAGTCTTCTCTATCTACTACAAGAATTCCCCAAATTCTTGCAAATTAGGACATTCCCATAGTAAATGGAAGAAATGCGATTCCTCCATAGAACATTTAGGACAATTAGAATTGGATCTGTGTCCTCTCCTCTTTAGGTCTTTGGGCGAAAGGTATAAACCATATAAGATTTTAGGCTATGTTCACACTACGTATATTTTCGGCCGTAGTGCGAACCGCAAATATACGCCCGTAGTTTTGAGGTTGATGCGTACGCTTGGAAGTATACGATTTCCGGCCGCACAATGCACACTACATATGAGCCTACGGCCGGATCGTATACGGCGCACTAAAAAATGAACAAGACCATTGTTTGCGGCCGGAACTGTTCCAACTCACGGCTGTGGATGCCAATGCGGTCCCGTACGGAGTACTTATTTCAGCCAAATTGAACTTGATTTTTAGATTAAAAATGTTCTGTGTGGTTTATTGGGCTGGGCTAAGATTTCCAAGTAAATTACCTGTTTCAGACCGTTTCGAAACAAGCTAGTTAAGCATAGTTAAGCATAACTGTACTACGGCCGTATGTTCGCGGTTTGCCCGCATGTTCGTAATCCGGCCGCATGTCTATTTTTCCCACGGCCGTAGTTTCAGCCGCACATGTCCGGCCGCGTACGAACTACGCCCGGACATATACGTAGTGTGAACATAGCCTTAAGCTGTATCAGCCTATGGGAAGGGTTGACTGAGATATCCTGTATACCCTCAATAATATCCGACCACTGATCGTTAGATAGAATTCCGATTCTTAGTTCCCACTTCTTCCTCGCTTTATGTAGATAACCGCTACCCCTTTCTTTCAGTAATCTTAGATAGATCTCAGAGAGACATTTTCTCCCTATGATGGGCGTCCTCAAGTACTCGAAAAAATCATGTGAACTAACCCACCACATATCATTATTTAATGTTGCCCTAAACGCGTGTTTTAATTGCCAATATATAAACCAATGCGAATCAGAAAGTGAAAACTTATTCTTAAACTCATAAAAAGAAAGTAAATCCCCTTCAGATATAATTTGTGATATATATTTGATCCCCTTTTGGCACCACAGAGGGTGATCCTGAAGAGAAACAAATTCTTTTAAATAAATATTTCCCCAAATGGGCGAAAAGTAAAAAACACCCTTAATCTTAAATAGCCTTTTCAGCGCTTTCCATGTCTTAGTGTACAACTCAACTTGTGAGAGAATCTTAGTGCCTCCAAAGCCCCCTTCTAAACAAACAAAAAAATCATCAGAATTGTGCTTAGTGTTACATAATAAAAATTGAATAACAGGAGATAGCTTCCATTTCCTGAATAATTGGGCACCTATGGCAAGAAAATACAATCGAAAATCAGGGAGGGCCGTTCCACCCTCATCACATCTCTGGTACCAACCATGATATCTTATCCTTGGCCTTTGTTTCCCCCAAATAAAAGAATTCAGTACGGTCTCTATTCTACCGAACCAGGCATCAGGGATCCAAACCGGTGAAGAAAAAAAAACAAATAAAAATTGTGGCAACAGAACCATCTTAATTATGCCCATACGGTCTGCCATAGATAATGGCAAACGCCCCCAAAATTCCACTTTCTTACTAATTTTGGCAAAGAGCAGTTGCAAATTAAGGACGATATATTTACTTACATTTGATGTAAGCTTTATCCCTAAATAATCGATCGAGTCATCCACACCCAATACGCGAACCAATGAACTATTGAAGGCACAACCGTCCCCTATCGGCAGCAGAGAGGACTTCAACCAATTAACCCTCAGACCAGAGACATTTCCAAATTTAGAAACAATATTTATAACATTATGAACTGCGCTCTCATCCCCCCTCAGAAAAAGAAGAATGTCGTCCGCGTAAAGCAAAATTTTATCTTTATCACCCTGCAATCCATAACCACACACTTCATTAGACTTCCTTATCCTTATAGCCAAAGGTTCAATAAAGAAAACAAATAATAAGAGGGACAGAGGGCACCCCTGCCTTGTCCCCCTCTCTAAACTGAACCAGTTAGTAACCTTACCATTATAGATAACATTTGCAATAGAAAAAGTATATAGAAGTTTAATCCATGCTATAAAACAGTCCCCGAGTCCAAACGCTTCGAGCACCCTCCAGAGGAACCCCCACTCCACCCTATCAAACGCCTTCATTGCGTCAAGAGACAGGATGGAGTGGGGGGCCCCAGATGGCAGCTGGACATTAGCAAAGGCCCTTGAGATATTGTCAGAAATGACCCTACCAGGTACGAATCCAGTTTGATCACTCTCAATTAGACCAGGAGTCACCCTACCCAATCTAAGAGCCAAGACAAGCCAAGGAAATAATCTTGCAGTCACAATTAATCAAGGAAATGGGCCTATAAGACTCTGTTGTAAATCTTTCTGCTTTTGTTCTATCAGGGTGATACTAGCCTCTCTCATAGAGGGAGGGAGAACGCCCCTAAAACAGGATTCATTGAATGTCTCTAGTAACCAGGGCAAAAGAATATCTGAGAACTCCCTATAAACCGCAAAGGGCAGGCCGTAGGTACCCGGCGCCGACTGACCCCTAAAGCTCCCTAAAGCTGCCTTGAGATCGTCCAATGTGACAGGGGCATTTAAAGCCAGACACTCCTCCTCTCCTAATCTGGGAAATTCAGTCGGACCCAACCATTCGTCAATCTCTCCCTCCATACCATGGGACTCCGACCGATATAACCCAGAATAGAAATTGTGGATGACTTGACCGATCCCCTCCTTTGAGCTAACCAACCCGCCCTCTTTGTCATACAACGCTACTATAGGAGTTCTTGGCTCCTGTACTGGGAAAATCTTTGCCAAAAATTTACCCGGTTTGCCTGATTCTGTAAAATACCTCAGCCCCCTGAAAAAAATACTATGTTGGGCCTTTTGAACCAGAAAGGCAGAATACTGAGACTGAGCAGCCCTAACCATTTCTCCATTCTCTCTAGAGGGCATATTGGAAAATATTTCTTCCGCCCTACTGGCCTTCTGTTTAAGTTTATTCTATTGAGCTAAGAAAGCGTTTCTTTTGATATTCACCTCTCTAAAAAGGATCCCCCGAAGGAAAGCCTTCAGTGTATCCCATACCATTAGAAGGTCAGCTGACCCCTTATTTATCTGCCAAAAGGCCTTCAGCTCGTCTCTAATTTTAGCTTTATCATCAATAATAGAAAGCCAGTATGGATTAAATCTGAAAGGATGATTGCCTGGCACTTCAAACCACGGGCCTCTAATTCTTACCATCAGGGGGGAATGGTCAGATATGGACCTAGCTTCATATGACATACCATAAACCCACTTTAACATATGGTCACTACAGAGGGCCACATCAATTCGTGAAACAGTCATATGAGATGCACTGAAACACGAAAAAGCCTGAGTATCCCCGTACAGCGATCGCCAGATATCCCTCCAACCAGTTTCTACAAGCAGTCTAACTAAGGGGGGGACCTGTGAAGATCCATACTGAGCACCACCGCTCCTATCGAGTGTACTATCCAAGACCAGGTTCAAATCACCACATAATATAAGCGGGGGGTCCTCCCTTTCACCCGAAAATAAATATAAATCATATAAAATTTGTGGGAAGAATGGGGGAGGAACATACAGGCACGCCAATACCATTTCCATATCAAAAATCCTACAGTGAAGAAAAATATACCTACCCCTACCGTCTATTCTTTTATAAATCAAGTCAAAGGAATCCCATTGTGAACATAAATAGTGACACCTGCGGAGTAGGTTGAAAAAACAGAGTTATAGGTGTGTTTAGCCCAGCATCTAAACATTCTGCCAAGTGTCTCATTTGAGCAATGGGTTTCTGCTAAGCAAATCACACCCGGCAAATGTCTATTAATCAAATATGGCGCACCTCTTGCTCCTTTCCCCCATTCCCCTCACATTCCAAAAAAACACCTTTAATTCCTCACCCATTCCAAAAGAAAAGAAAGAAAAAAAAGAAAAGAAAAAACAAAAACCTCCTCCTCTCTCTCTTAACCACCCAACCAGCTCCCTAGACCACCCCACCCCACCACCCCTGCATGGCTCCCTGCATGGCTCTCTGTTATCCAACGCAGCTAGCCTCTATACTATCCGTACGAATCCCCTGCCCCTCCTCCCCTCCCCCCCAATACATCTCTCTATGAAAAAAAACATTACTATATGTGATCCCCACACAAAATAAATCCTCACAAAAGATAATCAAAGCCCTTCCCTATCTAGCCAATTAGTTGCATCTTGAGAGTTCGCAAAAAAATGTACCACATCCTTATGGATTAGGCCGGAAACATAAGAGAATAAGAAATGGCGGCTTGCTGTAACCTTTTCCTGACTTCTCTAAAGCCCATTCTCTTAACCTGCGTTGCCCTAGAGAAGTCAGGAAAAAAAGAGACCTTTCCCCCATCATACATTAAAGGAGATTTTTGTCTAGCCAGTCTCAAAATAACGTCTCTGTCCCCAGAACAAAAGGTCTTAATAAGTAACGTTCTGGGCTGGCTGCCCGGAGGTGGCTGTTTCCCTGGGACTCTATGAGCCCTCTCCAGACCAAACATATTAGAGAAGGACTCCTGACCAAAAAGATCGACCAGCCATGTCTGGCAAAACTTTCCCTGCCTCCACATTTTCAGGGAGACCAAGGATCCTGATGTTCGACCTCCTTGACCGATCCTATATGTCAGTCAGTTTTGCTTGGGTTGCTGTTAGTTGTTGAGAGTGTTCTTTAACTGTCTGTTGCAAATCCATCACATCCTTCTCTAGTGATGGAATAGTTTGTTCGAGGGTGCCTATTTTATCTCTTATTTTGTTGAGGTCTCCCCTTATAAAGCCAATATTGGATGACAAAGCTCCCGTGCTAGGGGTGAAGTGGATAGTCGACTACTAGACAGATTAACTGCTGCACCAGGTGACTTGAGGAATCTGTCGATATTTACAGCCTTATCCTTAGGAGAAGCAGATGTCAGGGGTTTTTTAACAGTTTTACATGGTATATTTGTTGACACAAAAATTCTCCCTGCATGGGACAGAATATAGAAACACCTTCAGAACATATACATTCTCCTCCAAACTCTCCAACTCAGACTCCCTTGTAGGGTACTTACGAGACCTCTACGCAGTGGCGGATTTAATGTACCCTGGGCCCGGGGCTGTCCACCCAACCCGGGCCCCCCCCCCCCCTAAACATCTTGCCACCTCATCTGGTCCTTTGCTCTGCCCCCCCCCCCCCCCCCCAATAAACATCTTGCCACCTGGTTTTCTGTTGTTGCCCTTAACATATGGCCATCTGGCCCCCCTATGCAGCCTGCCCCAATAATCATTGTCCGGTCCCACTGCCAGGCAGCCTCCCCCCAGCCCCCAATGGTCCATGTTCCGGTCCTAGCACCCCTAGTGCCAACACACACTGCTTACATGTTAGCAGGGCCGGACTGGGACTGAAAATCAGCCCTGGCATTCCAGAGCACACAGGCCCACTCGCCGCGTGGTGATAAGTTATGAGATGCTGTTGTGAGCGCAGCACAGCTACATGTTGTATCATCACGGCCATGACTGGAATTACAGATAATAACACAGTAAATAGGGTCAGAAGCTTCTGTCTCTGTACTATGTTGCGGTGCTGCAGTTACAGGTTGTTACCACTACACAGTGTACAGAGGCAGACTGCTTCTGGCCCCGGTCACCGTGCTGAGTTTAACACCACCACCACATACTGACTAATACCACCGCATACTGACTAATGTCACTGCATACTGACTAATACCACCGCATACTGACTAATGTCACTGCATACTGACTAATACCACCGCATACTGACTAATACCACCACATACTGACTAATACCACCACATACTGACTAATGTCACTACATACTGACTAATTTTACCACCTACTGACTAATACCACCGCATACTGACTAATGTCACTGCATACTGACTAATACCACCGCATACTGACTAATACCCCCGCATACTAACTAACACCACCGCATACTGACTAACACCACTGCATACTGACTAATACCACCACATACTGACTAATGTCACTGCATACTGACTAATGTCACCGCATACTGACTAATACCACTGCATACTGACTAATACCACTGCATACTGACTAATGTCACCACTAATAGTGACTAATACCGCCGCTGCTACTGAATAACATTTATTGTACACAGATCACTATCACCTCATACAGTCATATAGAGGTACCCAGCTTTACACAGGTTCTGTACACCATATACATTACAGTGCTGTTATATCAGGTGACCCACAGGGGACGTCTTCTCTGATCGGAGTTCTTCCCTTTTCATCTTCGTCTTCATCTGCTCTGGACCATCATGAGAACTTCTCCGAGCCACGAATCCACAGAATCTGCCAGACAGACATATTAGTCTCCTCACTCTGACACCATCCTCATCTCTCTACAAACTGCACATCTGTGTTGGCCTCTTTACACCCTCGTTTAGTAGTTAGGCTGACTCTATGTGATCCCCCTTATAGTATATGATTTCCTCTATGTAGCCCCCTTATAGATGGCCCCCTCTCTCCCTATGTTGTCCCCCCCTTATAGATGGCCCCTGATCCTCCCCTCTCCCTTATAGATGGCGCCTTCTCTCCCCCCCTTCCTTATAGATGGCCCCTTCCCCCCCCCTTTATAGATGGCCCCCTCTCTCCCCCCTTATAGATGGTCCTCTCTCTCCCACCCTCCCTTATAGATGGCCCCCTCTCTCTTATCCCCCCCTTATAGATGGCCCCTTCTCTCCTCTCCCCCCCTATATATGGCCCCTTCTCTCTTCCCCCCCCTTATAGATGGCCCCTTCTCTTCTCCCCCCCTATAGATGGCCCCGCTCTCTCTTATCCCCCCTCCCTTATAGATGGCCCCTTCTCTCTTCTCCCCCCCTTATAGATGGACCCTCTACCTTATCCCCCTCCCTTATAGTTGTCCCCCTCTCTCTTATCCTCCTCCCTTATAGATGGCCCCCTCTCTCTTATCCCCCTCCCTTATAGATGCCCCCTCTCTCTTATCCCCCTCCCTTATAGATGGCCCCCTCTCCCCCCCCTTTATAGATGGTCCCCCCTTTATAGATGGTCCCCTCTCTCTTATCCCCCCTCCCTTATAGATAGTCCCTCTCCCCCCCCCCCCTTTATAGATGGTCCCCTCTCCCCCCCCTCCCTTATAGATGGTCCCCTCTCCCCCCCTCCCTTATAGATAGTCCCCTCTCTCTCCCCCTTTATAGATGGTCCCCTCTCCCCCCCCCCTCCCTTATAGATAGTCCCCTCTCTCCCCCCCCCCCTTTATAGATGGTCCCCTCTCTCTTATCCCCCCTCCCTTATAGATAGTCCTCTCTCTTATCCTCCCCCGTGCAAGGCAGATAAAAAATAAATAAAAAAAACTTACCTAACAACCCGCTCCCCGGCCGATCATCTCTTCTTCTCCAGCCTCCGTCTGTCCCCATCTGACGTGCGGCTGCCGGGGGTGTCACGTCCCAGGGACGCTCTCTGTACCGGAAGTCACGGCCACAGGGAGCTTTATGATGCGCGCGCTGCTGGGGATAGGACGTGACACCCCCGGCAGCCGCACATCAGACAGGGGTGGCGAGCGTTGTGGGCCCGGACTCGAGGGACAGAGCGCTACTGCAGAACATCACTCAGGGGCCCACTGGGCCCCGAAAGTGATGTGCTGCTGCTCTGTAATGTGGGCGGCCCACATTTTAATCCGCCATTGCCTCTACGGGTAGTCAATGTAGGGAGGATTGTTAGGGAGCGTTTCTGTCTCCTCACACGCATGCCGCAATCACAGAGGAGGGGCGAAGCAAAGCGGGGACCTTTTATGCCGTGTCTCGTAGTTGAAGTCCAGGTGGCCAAGCAGCTGCCTGCACCTCGGGGCAATTTTCAGAATGCCGCCCGCTGCTCCTTCCGTCTCCCCGCGGGCCACAGGCCGCCCAACAAGACAGGAACTCCCTCCGAATCCACAGCTCAACTCAGCGGCAGACATCCCGAGCCAGTGTCCGAGCAGGCAGCCCGTCCGTGCACCGCCCCGGGGGGGTGGCGGGCAGCGTCCATTCCACAGGAGCAGGTAACCCCGCCATCGGTGTAGGGAGATCACAGCAGGGGGGGAGGGGGGAGAGCGAGATCCGGTGCTAGGCTGGAAGCAGTCTAGACTAGTAAATCAGTGTGAGCAGAATTCAATTGTATGTTTCATGCTAGTCCATGAAAGAAGAAGGAGAAGAGGTCTAAGTGTGGTGTCCCACTAGGGGGTTTTACTATTATTCACACTCTTTGCAAAAGTCTGTACTTTTTGTGGTCTTAGTATAAGTAAAAGTAGTATTAAGGTTTGACCAGTAGATGTCGCTGTATTATGTATTGATTAATGGAAGCTGCACAGCTGAAGGATCGCAAAGGGTTATTGTGTTTATGTGTGCCAGAATCTGTGAACCAGTAGGATTTCTGCTTTCTTCTCTCCTATCATCTCTTCTCTATATTCTTCTGTTGCACTCTTTTCACCCAATTTTACACACAATGTAGAGGAAGTTGGTCCCTTGGGTGGGGGAGGAGCAAGAGCTTTCCGTTCAAGACAGTGTGGAAGAAGGACGCAAGCTACATAGCTCTTCACAGCAGTCTTGTTTGGGCCCTGGCCCTCTGCCAGGTCCCCACAGTTCAGTTCAGTCTTAGCCAGTGCCCCCCATGGGTAGGACGCTAGACAGCACACTGTCACTTACTTTCTCTCAAGTACCCACACAAAGCACTATGCAGTGTTAAACCTTAGGAGAGGACCAGCCTACAGACAACCTCAACCCAGACCTTGGACAAGGAGAAGTCCCAGTGCAGGACAGTATCCACTAGAAAGCCAAAGAGCTTGGAATTGATCCGGATGGAGCAAAGTTGCAGTAAACCTATGAACTCCATCTCGTAGCGTGGGTGTCAGCAAGGAACCCTCAGCATTCTGCTCAACCCAGGTAACAACTATCTCCTACTCAGCACTTATCTCACAGATCTGGTTGTTTTTATGAGCAAGTGTTTAATGGAACTTTTATCAAGTGTGTACCAAAGATCTACTGTATTACCTAAGGCACTTTTACAAGAAGTAAACCAACTCAACTTTATCTCAGAGTTTGTGATTATTTACCACCACCTACACAGCATATACACAGCAACCTTGGGACACTTTCCCTTTTTGTAGGTGGCGGGTCCTACTATCTGGGAGGGTCATTACACTGCTCTGGCCACCTGTGACTACATCATCTGTGACACTATCCCAAGGGACCCGGTAGAAACCTGGCAGGACACCGACCACAGGGGAAAAGGGTACAGCCGGCCTCACACCTTAAAAGCAGGCGTGCCATCACACCTGTGTGCCCACCTGGCACTGGCATCACGTGACAACATAATAACAACATAATAAGGTCCGTCAGGAGTGGCATCGCACTACAACACCTAGCAAGTGACTAGCCGTCCCACCGCTATAACATCATCCGGGGGCTCACCAGATAGGCCTAGTTCAGTTTTTATATTTCCCTATCAGAAAAGCCTACTGTGATGCAAAGGAATTTATTATTAATATCTATACCGGTTCCAAGTTTAAATAGAGCTCTGGGTCACATCTGATTAATCATGACACCATGTGAAATTTTAGGTGGTTTTCACCCGAGAGCTGTATCCAGGCCATACTTTGAAGATATATATATATATATATATATATATACATATATATATATATATATATATATATATATATATGGACAGTAGATTGGGAGCAGCACTTCCAAGTAGTGAGTAGTGGTGCCAGTGGTGTGCAGAGTAACTAGAATTACTGTGGCGCTCCAGTAGAATTCAAATAAAAGTGTTTGTCTCCCACACACGTGACATTTCAGTCCAACATTGGGACCTTTATCAAGCATGTGCACATATCTATCTGTCTGTCTGTCTGTCTATCTATAGAAAAGCTTGAATTTATTTATATGTTGGTGTGTGTGTCCTTGCTACTTGGCCCATCTTTCATCTTTGTTGCTGAATATATATTCTCTTTACTGCTGGGGGTATAGGGAGATTGATTTCCAGCTTGTTTGTGGCTGCCAGAGATGGTCGGGAAGCTGAAACCCACTGAAGCACAGGAAGTACACAATTTTCGTAACTTCTGTTGCATACCCCTGTGTGCTCTGCACTCGAGTGTAGTGGAGCAGAACTACTACTAATGCAAGATATTTTGCTTTCAGCATCTCCCGGTTACTCAGTAAATGTGTCCACGTGTTGTGTTAAAAATTACTGGTGTTGAACACTGTGGATTTGAAGGTAGATTAGTCAATTAGGCCATGTTCACACAACATAAGTTTTGAATTAATCACAGCCGTTGTTGCCGATTCGCAACAACGGCCGTGATTATTCAAAACGTATGTGCACTGCAGGCTGAGGAAATCCCGGACGGAGTGTATTCACATAGTACACACTCCGGCCGAAGTCCCTTGTGGACGCACAAAAAACTGACATATCGGTTTTGTGCGGCCGCTATTCATTGAATAGTAGCCGCACAAGCCCGACAAGTCACACAATTGAGCGTGCAGCTCCGGCCATTGTCGGCTATTGTGAATTAGCATGCGGGCACACGTGGATGTGCCCGCATCCCAATTCAGCACAAAGGAAGATCATCCAGCCGGTACTGCAGTACCGGCCGAGGTGATCTTCACTAACACCTGCCGTTCTGTGACCTGGCAGGGTCACAGAACAGCCGGTGTTTTACGCTGTGTGAACATGGTCTTGTAGTTTATGGCTATGTTGCAGAGGGAATTAAAGGAGAAGAAAGTATTGTATTGCCCCCCACAAGTTATACAAATCACCAATATACACTTATTACGGGAAATGCACATTAAGTCCTTTTTTCCCTGCACTTACTACTGCATTAAGGCTTCACTTCCTGGATAAAATGGTGATGTCACGACCCGACTCCCAGAGCTGTGTGGGCTGTGGCTGCTGGAGAGGATGATGGCAGGGGGACACTGAGGGGCACAGGGCACTGGAGGGACACTGAGCATCCCTCTGCCATCATCCTCTCCAGCAGCCAAAGCCCTGTAGTCGGGTCGTGACATCATCATGTTATCCAGGAGGTGAAGCCTTGATGCAGTAGTAAGTGCAGGGAAAAAAGCTCTTTATGTGCATTTCCCGTAATAAGTGTATATTGGTAATTTGTATAACTTTTGGGGGGGCAATACAATACTTTAAAATGTCTCCATAATTTGCGTAAACTTTATATGTCAAAAGTTTTGGTCAGTTGAAATCTGGGTGTTTAGACCCCATGATCTCTAAAATGTGAAGAGAGAAGCGTCTCACTGAGTGCTTTAGTCTCCATTCGGCTCCAGGAGATGGGCTTCATTGTAAGTTTATAGAGCCTGTCTCCTGCAGCGAGATGGAGACTGCAGAGAACCAGGGAGAGAAACACTTCACCACATGCTTCTCCCAGCTTATTCTAGAGATTGGCAGGGATCTGAACACTCAGACCCCGAACAATCAAAACTTTCAAAAAGTTTTTGCAAATGACGGGGACACCTCTACTTAACTCTGTAAATAGTAGCTGTAAGTTAACATACATTAGGATTTCCTTCATTGTTATGTGTGATGCTACACCAGGCTGTGTATTGTATGTAGATACAGTATATCTATTGAAACCCAAATGATTACATATTCATATAAACCAAACGCATAAGCTGTTCCCACATTTATTTTCCTTTTACATGCATTCGGGTGGATTATCAGCAGGTGTGAAACAGCATGAAAACTTATTAAAATTCCTTACAGAGTGGAGCGGAAAAAGCAGAGACTCCAGTAAGTCAGAGCGGGCTACCAAAAGGTGGACATACTGTACTGTAGGCATGGTCAATCTGTATTATGACAGAAACTCAGCAGAAAACGGAAAAAATAACAATGTGTCACAGACAGACTAGAAGGGAGGAGAGATTATAGGATACAGCTCATGCCTGGGGACACGTTCGTAGTGCTGCAGAGAAATTGGATGGCATGAGAGCAATCCTAGGCATTACCTATCAGTACCTACCAAAATAGATAGAAAAGTATCAAGAAAAAGGCTAGTCATTGGAGGGCTCCTCTGGGGAAACACTGGGTCAGGGCTATAACTACCGCTAGGCAGTGGCCACTAACCAGAAGTAAGAATGTGCTTCAGTTTGAAACTGCGTTTTGTTAAAGAAGTCCGGCCAAAATTTATTTTTTATATGTTATTACTTATGGAATTTTATACAATTTTCTAATGTACATTAATTATGGGAAATGCTCATATACTGCAATTTCCCTTAATTTAGTGTATCAGGAAGTGTTAGAATTCTCTCAGAAGCAGTGACTTCACGACCAACGGTGTAATTCCTATGGAGTGTCCAGCAGGGGGCGCTCTCTATATAGAAGTCAATGAGTACCATTGACTTCTATATATAGTGCGCCCCTGCTGGACACTCCATTGGAATTACAATGGATGTGTGTATGTAATGTAATGTACTGTACTTTGCGATTGAATACATTTATGGAATACTTTGGGGAGCAAGTGTCCTTGCTCCCTAAAGTATCCCATAAATGTAATCATTAAATACATTTGCTGGGCACCGAGCAGGGAGGGAGAGAGGTGCCATCTACCTCCCCCCTCCTTGCTTGGTGCTGGGAACATATACAAAGTACTACTCCCCCATTATCTGCAGATAATGGGGGAGTAGTACCTGTGCTATCTTATCGCCGCCCGCGCCACCGCTCACACAAGTGCCGCCCGCTCCGCCGCCGCTCCTACAAGTAGTGCCCCCTCCTCCGCTTCCCCTCCTCCTCGAAACACTATGGCCCCGGTGACTCCCCGCCGCCCGTGCCGCTCCTCACACTATCTGGCCGGCCACCGCTCTCTGCTCCTGCAAGCCGGCCGCGTCAGCCCTCACCCACGGCCCTCGGCTGATGCGGCCGGCCTGCAGGAGCAGAGAGCGGTGGCCGGCCGGATAGTGTGAGGAGCGGCACGGGTGGCGGGGAGTCAGCGGGGCCATAGTGTTTCGAGGAGGAGGGGGCACTACTTTGAGAGGCGGCGGCGGAGCAGGCGGCACTTATGTGAGCGGCAGCGGCGGAGCGGGCGGCACTTGTGTGAGCGGCGGCGCGGGCGGCGATAAGATAGCACAGGTACTACTCCCCCATTATCTGCAGATAATGGGGGAGTAGTACTTTGTATATGTTCCCAGCACCGAGCAAGGAGGGGGGCGGTAGATGGCACCTTTCTCCCTCCCTGCTCGGTGCCCAGCAAATGTATTTATTGATTACATTTATGGGATACTTTAGGGAGCAAGGACACTTGCTCCCCAAAGTATTCCATAAATGTATTCAATCGCAAAGTACAGTACATTACATACACACATCCATTGTAATTCCAATGGAGTGTCCAGCAGGGGCGCACTATATATAGAAGTCAATGGTACTCATTGACTGCTATATAGAGAGCGCCCCCTGCTGGACACTCCATAGGAATTACACCGTTGGTCGTGACGTCACTGCTTCTGAGAGAATTCTAACACTTCCTGATACACTAAATTAAGGGAAATTGCAGTATATGAGCATTTCCCATAATTAATGTACATTAGAAAATTGTATAACTTTCCATAAGTAATAACATATAAAAAATAAATTTTTGCCGGACTTCTCCTTTAAAAGGTTTGACAGAGAGAAGAGCCATCGGCCATCTTCTCTGTCCATCAGACTTGTAGGTCGCAGGCATCTTTGTTCTGGTGTGCATAATAATGTCATTCATTGTGTGCCCTAGACCAGGGAACAGAGGCAAAATAAGATGCTGGTGAACTGTGAGGGAGGCAGAAAGTATATTTGGGTTTCTTTTCCCTTTTTTCAGTCTTGGCAAGGGGGACCTTCCTAATGGGGAAACTATCCATTGGGGAAACTGTCCTACCTAATGGGCAATATTATGTACAGGGGATTTTACTCCCCGGATAAATTAGCTATCTAATTGAAAAGTGGGAACTTATTGTTATCAGCATTATTTGAATTAAAATTTTGATGAAAAATGGCAATACAGACCTGCACAGTGTAAATAGTGGTGTATGTTGTGCTAGCCTTTTCGTTTTGTTTTTTGTTTTTGTTTTTCAGAAACACATCTGATGTCATAACTGCTATCCTGCTAAAAAACACAAAAGTCACCTTACCTATATTATCTGTCGATGGACCCATAAACCTTATACTGATGGCCTAGCCTGCATAATAGGCGGTTGTGGATGATTGGGGCCAGTTCACACTGAGTAAAGACGGCGTTATTCCGCGGCGGACCTTTCCGCAGTGGAATCCCGCGGTGCTGAGTGTGCTACTGTAAGTGAATGGAGAGGAAGCGCGCTCGTCCGCTCCCTCTCCTCTCAGCTCAAAGAACTAACATGTTAGTTCTTTGAGCGGAGAGCAGCGGCAGCGGACGAGCGCGCACCCTCTCCATTCACTTACAGCAGCACACTCAGCACGGAGGGATTCCACAGCGGAAATCTCCACCGCGGAATTCCAACGATCTTGCTTAGTGTGAACTGGCCTTTAAAGTCAAGGTGTATTAGGACCTTTACACAATTGAATGCGTGAAGTCGGTAAGTAACAAACTATACATTTATTTTAATAAAGTTATGTTACAAAGTAAGGCTATGTTCACACAACGTATTATTTCGTATTTTTTTGTCTATGGGATTCTGGCCGGATCATAGTATATAGTATATAGTATGAGTATAGTACATAGTATACGCTCCGGCCGGGAACCCTAGCAGCGCCGTAAACAATTGACATGTCAGTTTTCAGCGGCCGCTATTCAGTGAATAGCGGCCATAGAAAACCATGTCAGTTGGACATTGCGCGCCCGCATCAGGACTCTGGGCCAGGAAAAATCATCCGGCGGGTACTGCAGTACTGGCCAGGATGATCTTTTCAGAGACCGGCCACTCCGTGACCCAACTGGGTCACGGAACGGCCGGTCTCTTACACCATGTGAACATGGCTTAATGTATTAAAGCATTGTACGCAATATTTTAGCAAACCCAACAAGACACACATGTAATGTCACATTGTTAAACACAAGGTTCTGTTTTTTACAGATATTTATGATAACCAATTTATTACATACTGAATTTTCTAGATGCTGTAAGGGATTGGGCCATAAATATTTCAGTGATTACCAGTCCTTGAATACATGTACATTTCCACCCTCCATTGCCTTCACTGCAGAACTCTTTTATGCAGATGGGTATGGTAAAGCAGCCCAATAGTTTGCCTTTTTATAATAGGATTATTAAAGAGTACAGCTGCCAAGAACTTTGTGACTAAAGGAGATTACCCCTGCATGGGTCCAGTATCACTAAAACATGATCTAAGTGAATCGAAATAACTTTGCTAATAGGTATCTTACACAATAATAATCTCTCATATAGCTGAGTAGCTGTGGTTTTGCTATGTCGGCCTATGGTGGAAAGGTTTTGTGCATTATAGACCTACAGGGAGACACTCTCTAGTGCAGATAAAAGCAATGGTGTCTGCTGCTCATAGCAACTAATTGGCTTGCTGAGCAAACATTGGCCACTTTATTCCATTGTACCTTTGTTATTAAAATTCCTAGCAAGTTGTATCCTTCCTTCATTCTTGTTTGTAGTAAATATGATTTGTTAGTACAGATTTATGAGGGTCAGTTTAAAGGGGTTGTTAACAAAATATCCCCTATTCTTAGTTAGCTGATGGGTTGTAAACCTCTTAAGAATCCTCATATCTTGGTCAGAGTGGTTAGCAGATACAAAGAACATCTCTGCCCAGTCCTTTATTACACATATAATTCCTTTATTCAAATAAGCACCATGCAGTTTTTATTTTCCCCTGTGGTGGCGCTGTAAGGAAACTGGCCACTTATTACTAGAGTAGGTTTCCTCAAGGACTAGAAATGATTTCCCTCAGGATATACTTGGTGATCTGCTTGTTGTGAACTGTATTTCTGGGAGAATTCTAATAGGTGAAGGTTGTCACCCTTAAGGCTACACCCATATATTACAATATTTGTCAAAAAGTTTGACTGAGCCAACTTTTATATACATGACACTTCATATACATTTGTCCTCTTCGCCTGCTGCAGTCATCTGAATGATATTTGCAAAAATTCACACATGATGCATAAACCAGTCTATTCATACTGTACATATGACATGGATCTGCTTATCATATGCACATTTACAACCAAAAAATATTCAGCTTATTTTAGTTTCTTGTTTGGGTAAATGAATGTATTCCCCATGAAGTAACGATTCTGGAACACATTTTCTTATAGCTGTGATGCCTGGAGTCGTGGATCCACTGAACCGTCACTAGCGATGGCACTAACCTCACCAGGGAGCGGAGTCTAAGGGGCTGCTGGTTTTCACCAGAGGCGGGATGGACTTGCTGCGGCAGGCGACCCCCAGGTCGCTACCCCTGGCTTGGTTGCTAGTGACGGCAGGCGAGGCGTGGCAGGAGCAGTAGGCAGGAGATGGCAGAGGTCTGTAGGCGTAACCGCAGGTGGCAGACAGTACTCAGGAACAATAGGAAGGCAGCGGACAGAGACTAGGGACCGGATAGCGAACAGGAACAAGGAACAAGGACTGAGGTCAGGAACAACAGGGAGCTGGGCTAAAGGCTATGGGAAGCATGTAGAGGCTCCAACACGAGGGACAGGGCATGCTGGGATTTATAGGGAGTGATTGGTGCAACCTCCAATTAGGGACGGACTGGCCCTTTAAATCTGAGACAGCCAGCGCGCGCGCCCTAGGCGGCGGGGACGCGCGCGCCAGCCGGCACAGCCGGAGACAGGAGCGCGGTGAGGTAAGGCTCCCCCCGGGGCCGAACTGGTAGCAGCGCCGGGTCCCTGCACGTGGACCCTGGCGGCTGCATGGGGCAGAGAGAGGTTGCGGCGGCGGCCCGGAGCACGGGACGCCGCCGCGGCCGTGACAATAGCTAAGTATTGTGCTATTTTCCTGTTATTCTTACTAGAAATCTGTAACTAAATAGACAAATGGGTGTTACCTATTGGAGGGCATGACCCTACACAGTCTTCTTCTCTCAGCTTTGACTAGATAAGTCTCAGACAATGTAGGGACAAGCCTCCAATTGGTAACACCCAGCTGGCTAGTTAGTCACAAATGTCTAGTAAAAATAACACGAGTAGTAATGTTGAGCAAATCTCGAGCACACTTGGGTCTGTCCAAACCTAAATGTGCTGCATTTGATAACTGGTGGGTGAAGAAGTTGGATGCAATCCTAAAGCTGCCTGATAACATGGATACAACCATAGGCCATACATTGTATCCATGTTTTCCAGGACTCCCTAGGACTGCATACAGCTGGTGGCTGAAGCTACCAGTAATCAAATGTAGCCCACTTGGGTTCGAACAGACCCGAGTGTGTTCGGGATTTGCTCATCTCTAGTGAACAGCACATCTCTACTACAGCTATAAGACGTTCCGGAATTGGTATTTTTTGTCAAGGATTTACTAAAACATTTTCATACATTTCAGGAGAGGTTACGTGCCCTCTTTGAGGTTAGACTCACACCACATGTTTGAGAATTCTTCTGATGTTATGTGTCTGTAGACCATTATCTTAGTCAAACATATCCTAAAAGGGTTTCCTTATGGCATATATTTGTTTAGAATATAACAATATAGGTTTTTCTTAAAGGAATCTACCTGCTGATATGTCCCTATTGCATACAGGGCACTGAGGGTGAAGGCAAGTTTCTTACCTTCATCCTCAATGCTGTTTCCGTGCTATCAGGAGATTATGTTTATGCTAATTAGGCATTTTGGTGCACTGAGTGCGCAACTATCACCCCCAGTGCTCCAAAATGGTTAATTAACATAAAGATTAAACTGCTAATAACATGGAAAGGGCACAGAGGATGAAGGTAAAAAACTTTGCTTCATCCTCAGTGCCCCGTACACAATAGGGACATATCAGCAGGATATATCCCAGGATATCATCAGGATAGTTTCCCTTTAAATGCAACTTCATACATAAATATAAATCATATGGTATACTTTTAAAATTCGAGTGAATAAAAGCCCTTTGTAACTGTTACATATAGTTATATATGTTCAACAGAATTTTTTTAATGCAGTACCTAATATGTAGTTGTAGTGTGAATCGAGCTAAAACTGTTTCAGAGCTTGATGCAGTGACTTCAGAATTCCGGTCCATAGCTCATTATAATTGCGGAACGTATGAATGTCCACAGTAACCTTTCAGCAGAACAATGATCCACACTAATCCATTAGCTGTAAGGAAGTTTTAACTCCCCTAAACAAATTAATGGACAGGAAAAGACAGAAAGTAAAAAAAAAAGGACAATTCCTTTAATAAGGAAAAGTGCTTGAGGCAGTGATCAATTCACTGTGATTGTCATCAGTCTTTAAGACCTGTGCGGTGTCCCAGCACAGGGTGCTGTCTATTGCACCTGAGCAAGTAACTACCTCAGGCTCAAACAAGTGGGAGATGGTGTACTATTGTGTTTTCCCCACTAGGTGTCCCCACTGTCTTTATCTAACCTTATGCAAAGCTAAGGGAACTTCTGGGTTAATTATATTGTATGTCACATGTTATGTATTGCTACGTACCTAGGGCGGGTAGCCCGCAACTAGGGGGCATAAGGCTGTCAGGGACAACAAGTCATCCGTGAGTACAAGTATTCTCTTTTAACATTTTTATTTACTCCAACTGTTCCGGAAAAGCACAGTACTACATTGGGCAGGGCCCCTCAGGCAACTCCTCTCTCTCTACTGTAAGCACTCACTACTTCAAGCAACTGCTTTCTACCTCAACTGTGAGCACCTACCTACTGTACTGATTGTATTGCACTGGACTGTATCGAGCTATTTGTTTATTTGTATTGTACTCCAGTTACCTCTAGTAAACTGTTCTATTTGTGCTGAATGCACAAGACTCCTAGGCTTCTGGCACCTGCACCTACATACACACCTGTACACTTAGGTTACTTCCTCTGTACTGTGGTGCTGTCATGCTAACTGTCCAGGGTGGGTCCAACGCCACTCCAGGCTACCGTGACAAGTGCCCAAGTGACCCTAGACCCACTCAGCTACCACACAACCATAACAGCTGACCCGGCGCTGCTAGCATAGCCGGCCACCGCACCTGGTCAAAGTAATTAGGTGCCCTAGGATCATAAAACAAATATGCCACCGACCCCCCCCCCAACAGCCCTGCCACTAATCACACCAACTCATTCCCATATATGAAGAGAGCAAGTGTCAGGTTAGATATAAATTAATCTAGTTCACATGAGATGGGTTCTAGCAATGCAGACCCACTTTCTAAGCCACAGGCAGGCACAGATTTGATCAGAAGAATGAATGGATTTATGATTATGTATAAAGGACTCATTGTCTCTTTCTACCATAAATGATAAGCTTACATTGCTGCAAGCTCTGAACTCTGGGAACAATTTCATTTGTAAGGATAACATAATTATGTCCAAATAAAAAGTAGTTCTTGTACATAGGGACAGGAAGAGATATATAAAATAGAGGTGTAGCTAGCCTTTCCTGCCCATCTCCAACTCTGAATGCACACACTCTTTACTCTATGTTGAGAGCCGTAAGTGCACATAGGACTGAAGGCCACAATACGACATCTGCTGAGTATCATTTGTGGATCTAATTCCTATTAATGACATAAAGGCACAATAGTCAGCAGCCACGGCAACTCCACTGCCCAGCAACCAGCTGTACCTCTCCGCACCACGATCAGATTAGGCAGGACCAGTGGCATAGCTACCAAAAAGGCAGGGTAGGCAGTTGCTATGGGGCCCGTGGGGAGGGGGACCCAGAGATGCACAAGGAAGATAGGAGCCGTCCTATGTCCTTCAGCTTAACCCCTAATGTACTGCTTTGTGTAAGTGACCCAAAGTTCACTTCACATGCTGCAACACAAAAAAGGGTTAAAATCATAACAGAAGGAGATCTCTGCTTCACTGCTCTGATAACCCCTGACCTCTGTTCTCCAGAGCTTCTGCAGAGGTCAGGGGTTATTAGTGCAAGGGCAGTGAAGCAGAGATCTCCTTATCTTCTGCTTTTAACCCTCTTTTGTGCATCAGCATGTAAGTGAGGTTTGTGTCACTTTACACACTGCAGAAGGTAGTCTGCTGCTGCACCTAATGAGTCCTTATAGTTAAATATACTTGACCAACAGAGCAAGCAGCCATTGGCTCTGTGCTCTGCCAGTCACTCTGTGGTGTCCCACCACTGGTGTTTTGTGTCTCTCCTGTCCACCTCTCAAAAAGCTTCTCACTCCAGGTTAAAGGGAACCTGTCACCCCCCCATGCTGGGGTGACAGGCTCCCGACCCCGCTACAGCCCCCTATACTCACCTGATCCCGCCGGGTCCCGCTTCTGGACTCTCCGTCATTCTCTATGAGCGTTGGATTCATCTCTCAGCGCGCGCCCCGGGCTGCAGCGGCTGATATCTCCGTGACCCGACCGGATCCAGAAGCGGGACCCGGCGGGATCAGGTGAGTATAGAGGGCTGTAGCGGGGGGTCGGAAGCCTGTCCCCCTGGCACGGGGGGTGACAGGTTCCCTTTAAGTGGTGACGAAGATATTTTTTAAGTTTCACCACTAGATGTCAGTATTGTCTGTTATTGGGTTAATGTTTTCTATGTACCATGTGCTCTTCTTGATCTATAGAAGGTAATTTCTACTCTCAACCTATTATTTTTCTTCCACACACTTCTCCCCACCACTCACAGGGTAGATTACTTAACCAAGGAAAACAATGATCCAGCACGTAGCGAAGAAAGTAGCCTTTATTTTCCAATTGCAGGTAAAAACATGTGAAACACCATAGTGCAGGGACCCCACAGAGATCAGATGCGTTTCGAGCGCATGCGCACTGATAACTCCACCCCACCACATTACTTACTTAAATACCTTACAACCAGGTGCATTTCACTAATGTGGAGGTGAATAAATGAACACATGATGTGCTGACAGTATTGCCACAGAACCTCTGTAGAGAGTAGTTAGTTGGTGGAGGAAGTGCAAAGGGAGTTCTAGTTGGATTCTTGTGGAAGGAAGACACACAGAGCAAACGTCTCTGCTGTAGCCAAGCCAGGGCCTGGCTCCTGCCAGAACCCTTGTCCAGGTCCAAAGTGCAGTTCGGAGAGTCTAGTCTAAGACACGTGTGTCAACAGATACAGCTAGAAACAACCAGTTCTTTCAGTATCCTTACTCTACTATGCAGTGCTAAACATTAAAAAGGGATAAGAGTCCAGGAACACCCTAACCCACACCGTGAACCAATCTAAAAGTGCAGGGCAGTATCTTGATATACAAGAGGAACTAGCCTGGATAGGACAAAGCTACCAAGGAAGGTCTACATATCCTATCTCGCAGTGCAGGTAACTGGGACATCCCCGGGAGCTTAGCTTCACCCAGATAACCATGGCTGGGGCTTGTACAACCCTATTAGGATGGGTCTCTCAACACTGTAGTACAAGTAACTTCTCACTCTACAAGTATTCTCTAAAGTTCCAGCAGAGTACATTGCTACATTGAGTTGGGACTCCCTCGACAAACTCTTCTCCTCTACTCTCAACTTTACAAGCACCGCTGCAAGTACCTCTTTCTACTCTAACCGGTGTGTAGGAAAGATATGGGGGCACTCACCATTCTGATGCGTAGACTTTATTTCAATACAGGTTAAAATTCAGCGGATACATCTGTTGCGGCCTTTGCCGTGTTCCCCTTTCCCTTTAATCCCCTTTCTTGTGAGGAACAAGGACCTCAAATCTATTTGTGTTGCTACTAAAATAAGACTGATGCATCATAGCACCACTAAGGGTGTAAATGGACTGATGCATCCTGTTGCTCCAGTTTACGAAAGTTATTGCACTATGGACGATCTAACTATTGCCTATTGCCAAAGTTATTTATAATGTTCCAGTCTGACACGGTGATCTCCGCTGCCACTGGTGTCCATGTCAGGAAAAGTACTGGAAGACTTGAGGTTTTTTTTTAAGTAATTTACAAATCTGTATAACTTTCTGACACAAGTTGATTTGTCCCCAGTAAGTTGTCCCCAGTAAGTTGACATGTCCCCATGTATAACTTACTAACTTTTACTCCACAAATGATGCTCTCTATTTAAAGGGGTTATCCAGCAAAAAACTTTTTCTTTATCAATTGGTTTCAGAAAGTTATATAGATTTGTAAATTACTTCTATTTAAATATTTCAAGTCTTCCCATACTTAACAGCTGCTATATGTCCTGCAGGAAATGTTGTTTTCTTTTCAGTCTGACACAGTGCTCTCTGATGTCACCCTTGTCCAGAGAAGGAGAGGTTTTATATGGGGATTTGCTCTTTCTCTGGATAGTTCCAGTCTGAGACAGAGATATCAGCAGAGATCAGTGTGTCAGACTGAAAACAAAACAATATTTTCTGCAGGGCATACAACAACTGATAAGTAGGAGAAGACTTGAGATTTTTAAACAGAAGTAAATTACAAATCTATATAACTTTATGAAAGCAGTTGATTTAAAAGGAAAATATTTTTGCTGGACAACCCCTTTAACAGCATCTCCCCATCGCCTCTCTGACAAAGCACCTGCAGTCCTACACTGATAAACCAAAATGCTGCTGGGCCTCTAAAAATGTTTATTAGCAAGGTAAAAAATAACTTTGATAACATTGTCCCAGGGTATGTAGTAATAAGCATGTAATGGTCAGCCCTTATGAATGGGACAAAGCTAATCTCCTGCCTAAATACAGTTCCATTTACTTTGGAAGGTATCTGAGACAGTACTGTCTGCAAGTCATACTCTCACTCTGCTCTGTCTGCTGCTTCAAAGGACTGCAATATAAATAGAAATTATATAGATCTATATAAGCAGATGTGAATCCAGCTGTGGGGTTTGGTGTTCCAAGTTCACCAGTCTCCCACAGTCCTGCCCTTTAGTCATCAAATGTCACGTTCCTAGTTGACAGTGGGAGCTGTCACCGCCGGAGTGACCCATGAGACATATCACTAAGTGACAAAAATGAGGATAGGAGGGGGTGACTGAGGATGTGGTGCCGTGTAATAGTGAACTGGCAGTGAAAGTGTTAACAGCTGCCACACAGCTGGGGGTTCCAGTCATTAGAACTGTTCAATCTTTGTAACAGGTTTAACAAGTTCGTAGCCAACACATACTCGGCCCGTCAGTCACAGGGAATAGCTGGCAATGAAACCCGTGTGGCCTTCAAGGCGCAAGGCTATTATCTTTGAGGAGAAAATCAATGAACTGCACCAGTAATTCTGTTACAGATCATTACAGTTTGGGGAAGTTTGGAGATCACTGTTCATGACATTGCTGACCCCATAGCTGTAAGTACAATGATACACAGCGCTGTGTACAGGAAACCTCATATAACCCCACTTCCAGCTGGAAGCGTCAAGAGAGAGGAAATGGGATTATCTCGCCACTATCATGCAGCAGAGCAGAATTTGTCAGACATAACAGAGTAGAATATGTCATTTGGCACCACTCATCATAATAGAATAATGTGCTATCTGTAGTTTTATCACAATGCATAAACAATGCAGCCCAAGAGCTGAATAGAAGCTCATATAGCTGGATGTGTAACACATACTGTATTTGGGCAATGTAGGAACAGATCCTTTGTTGGACTCCATGCTGGGACATAAGCCAAGAAACGCAACATCTAGAAAATAACAAAACAAATGGGAAACATTGCAATAGGAGAAAGGAGAAGGCTCTCACCGCACCGTCTGCTTTCTCCTATTGCATTGTGTATATTGACTGTTCAAGATTGTGCACTACCATACAAAGGAGGACTCACTGTCTCTTTCCCAAACTACAGGTCCACAGTGGTTCCGGCTGATCGGTGTCAGATTTAACTTCTTTCGCTGGGCTTTGCAAACTGAAAACATAATGAAAATGTACATATAATTTTATACAGATCTGTGCAAGGACAGTGGGGTTCAGGGGTATAACTAGGGTGCAGAGATGCAGACCCATAAGGTCTCTATTCTCTGTATAAGGGAATCAGTACCATATATGATAGTTGGGGGATCTGCTACATCATTTTGTATTTGGGCCCAACAGTTTCCAGTGTAGAGGGAAATGTCACAGGTTATGTTCACACAATGTTTTTCAATAGACATTATTTATTTATTTATTTATTTATTTATTTATTTATTTTAACATTCTTTATTTAACGTTTTACATTTTTAAATGTACAAAGACAGTGAAAATAATACAGAGAGTATCATCAAAAATAACATAGAAACACATAGCCCATTTTCATCGGTACAAAGAACAAAAGAAGTAGTATGGGTTGACTTGTAACAAATAAGTGTGCTGTAACATTTGGATTTCCTGCACAGATTACCCATTAGACAGTCAGAACTGGAAATTTAGGATTCAGAAAACAAACAGGCAAACCATCTTACAAACGAACAGACAAACAAACACAAGACATCAGACAAGACAAAAAGGGGGGGGTTGTTGGTTAAAGGGGTTATCCTGTGCTAGGCACAATTTTCAAGTTCATGTTTGCCATGGTCGCCTTTTTACACACCGTTATTCCAAATTAAAATGGTGGCCATTATTTTACAGCATGTGAACACAGCCTCAAAGTAATGCAAAGGAGCAGCAGAGGAGTTGCCCATAGCACCCAATAATTTCTTATAAGATCTGCTTGCTATCTTATCTGATAAATCAAAAGAAAGACTGTAATAGACAGCAAAACCCTGGTGGAACTGTCACCTGTGATCTTCAAAATGGCAACCACTAGAGGATAGGGCCACTTCATTCTGTAGGATCAGAGACTGGCAGCCATAATAAATATAAAAGTGCTTGCACCCCCTTACTCTCAGGGCACCTGTGCATTGGTGCACAAAGTAAGTCGACCCTCAGGAGCTTTTTTTTTTTTAATTTTATTTCTATTGATTTCCAAAACCTCAATATCCAGAAGGCAAATTGACTGATACAGAAGGCAAAACACTGCCTGGATAAAGGCCATGTCAAGAGTACAATCATGGGCTTCATGCACACAAGAACAGGATTATTTTTATTTATTTTTTTTTTTTGCAATGTTTGTTAAGTGTATAAATAGGGCATTAAGCCAAAATAAGATTTCTCCGGAACGTCTTGCTTTCCTTGTGGAGTTTCAGGCTTCTCAAGGGCGAGAGTCCTGTGATAGTAGCATTTATTCTGAAATGCTAACCTACAGCGCCATCTAATGGCCTGCACAAGTAGTCCAGCAGCTGTGCTCCAGAGATAGCCCAGCTGCCTTAGAAGTGGAAAGCAAGCAGGGGGATATGAAAATCAGACATTTCAGTCTTCACAAGAGTTTTGATGCCAGATCAGAAAGCCTATTGGGATTTGTGTTCAAGGCTATATCTTAACACTTGATTCAGTACACACTTTTGTAACTGTGTTATTATGAGATTTTCAAATTTTTTTGCCTTCAGACACATTTTGGCAGCTTTGCCCTTGAACAAGGGTTTTATTTCAACACTTTCAATTTTCCTTAGGCTAAAAAGCAGCCATTTAAATGTAAGCTTTTCTAAAAGCATTAAAGTGTTCTTGTCATTGCTGCATGTACAGTACATTGTTCTTCCTTTGTAGAATACAAGAAGCCGTCTTTACTCCAGTCTGTATAGTCAGCGATGAACTTGTAACCCTCCATCTCATGCAGAAGTTTACCACTGGCCCTATTCTGGGAAAAACAGCAGAATAATGAATACTGATGTGCAACATTTAGTTACATTATAGCGATCATAGCTGGTTATCCTGTAAACTACTTATCTACCCATTCCTCCTCAATTTCCCTGTCATACATAAGTGTTTCTTTTGTTTTTAGAATAGGATATAGAATGTGCATACACTACAATGTACTCAACAACAGTGTGCCCCAACCTATTGCTTTCCAGCTGCTGCAAAACTACAATTCTCATCATACCCTGGCGGCCTTGGGGAACACTGCTCTACAGTCATACGTGCTGTACAGTGCATATTCAATCAGGGGCAATCAGTGCAATGCAAAAATTGTGTATAGCTATGTAAAGGAACAGTGGATTTTGTCAACTCCCTTACTATCTCTTTCCTTACCCCAGGGGCGCTGCTAGGGTCCTAAAACACCTGCATCAATTTGCCACTAACTGTTAAGACTGGATAAAGGGAGAACTGATTTCTGGTCTATTCTAGACAATTTTGATTACATTTAATAGTAATCCCTCTTCTAATACAAGGAACATAAATCTGAATAATAATGTAAGACACGAAAACAAAATGTACCCTATAGACAAAAAAAACCTTTAATGTAAACCCTACTAAAACTATATTTACATAACAAAATAATACCGCCATGCCATGACCACATAATACCACCACCTAACATTTACAGCACAGTTACAGTACATCCAGGGACTCACAAGTGACATCTTCTCTAATTTGTATATTCCTCTTTCGTTGCCCTCACCACTTGGTCCAGGCTGTCACGATTTTTACTAGGCTTCTCTAATCTACGCAGAATGTGTCAGAAACACATCTTAGGCTCTGCACTTTTATAACACCACCTACCCACCTCTATACAAGCTGCCCTTCCATAGTGCTCCAAATGCCCCCTTATGTAGCCCATGCAGTATTAGTTCCCCTAATAGTGCCCCATAAGGAAGTCACCCCATAGTAGTAACCCCACACAGTAGTAAGCCCATTATTTCCCCCTCATGCTTTAGGTAATACTATAATTGTGTCCCAAATAGTAGTTGATTTCCCAATAGTGCCCCATATAGTAGGTAATCCCTCCAAATACTGTCCCCTCTAATTGGCACATTAAATGTACCCTTGGCCCCGGGCTGTGTAGTCCCTCTATATAGTAGATGACCCTCTGTATATTCCCCCTATAGTAGATGCCCCATTGTGTAGTCTCCTTATAGTAGATGGTCCTGTGTGTAGTCTCCTAAGTAGACGACCCTCTTTATAGTCCCTCATAGTAGATGCCCCCCTGTGTAGTTCCCCTATAGTAGATGGCCCCCTGTGTAGTCCTTCTATAGTAGATGTCTCCTGTGTAGTCCTTCTATAGTAGATATCTCCTGTGTAGTCTTTCTATAGTAGATTTCTCCTGTGTAGTCCCCCTATAGTAGATGGCCCCCTGTGTAGTCTCCCTATATTAGATGGCCCCCTGTGTACTCCCCATACAGCAGATTGCCCCCTGTGTAGTCACCCTATTGTAGATGGACCCCCTCCTGTGTAGTCCCCCTATTGTAGATGGACCCCCTCCGGCATATTGACACTGTTGTAGATAGGCCCCCTGCTGTAGCGTCTCAGCACAGTTCTTATGCACCTGGGCAAAGTAACTCACTCAAGTTCTCACAGAAGGGGGTGAAAGAGTCTGTATTGTGTGTTTTTCTCCATTAAGTGTCACTGCTGTATTTATTATATGTACTGTACTATTCACAGCTGAAGGTCTCATGGGTTAACTGTTTTCTGTTAAATGTTATGTTTTCTCCAATCACAAATGTAGGCTTGTTTTCCTCACTTTTCTGCCTATCCTCTTTTTCTCTCATATCCACACACAGCTCCACCAATCACAGGCTAGCTAAGGTTGTCCAGATGATGTAGAGATGGTTTCCAGATGATGTAGAGATGATTTCAGTTGAGCCAAAGAGGATGAGGTTCAGCTTTGATGCTGATGGATCCTGCATCATGACCGACCTCAGCCGCTGAATGTCCTTATAACATCGAAGCGACCAACTATGCCACCTGTACCATATGTCATCTGTTCCATCTGACACCTTTACCATCCAAACCACCTGTCCCATCCATACCACCAATACCATCTATACCACCAATACTATCTATTTCATCAATACAATCTATACCACTAATACCACCAATACCATCTATAACACCATCTAGAGGTAAGACCTTCCCCCGATGATTTCCTCCTCCTATCAGACTGTTCTACAAATCTGTAAATGACAATATATAAAAACTTATCTCTCTAATTTCCTTGCAGTGTCCCAATATCCTCTATAACATCTGAGACCCTCCTGAAGACTCATCTGGTGAGGAGACCCTGATACAGGAGACGACCAGCAGCCGGCACACCAGGTAGAGCGCCCTCCATCCTCATCACACAGACACCATCACTGTGTTCTCATCTCATTCCTACTGTACAGTATATTAGTGTAATATGGAGGGGACAATCAGGGCTGCCATCAGGGCAGTACAGCTGTCTGGGGCCCAGGGCCAAACCAGAAACTAGGGGGCCACCTGAAGTTCACAGCTGTACTACACACACACATCAGAATTCCGCCGATTTTGCTCAGTGTGAACAAACTGTTACAAACTGAGTAGTATTTGGAGTAGTAGTATTTTTAGTGTTCGGCATGGCATTAACCCGTTAGTGACCACTAATACGCCTTTTTACTGAACTAAGAAGTGGCATTATTCCTATACATACGCTTTTTTACTGACCTATTGGAATATGTAAATGCTGCACTCCTTTGTCCGCATCACAGGAGATCAGCTGTCAGGGTAATTGATAAAATGACAGTTCATTCTCCATACAAAATAAATTGTTACATGAAACATAAAAAACTATACATGTTTGGTATTGCCACATAAGCACTTTATATTCCTATGTATTATATTTAATTTTTTTTTCTCTTTTTTTGGTCACAAGTTTACCATTCTCTATTTTTTGTGATATTATAAGGTCAACTATGGCTGCCACTAAAGATATTGGATTGGTGGGTTAATGTTCACTAGGCCACATCATGGCCAGTGAAATGTTTGTATTTTAATTGTTTTTAATAGTTTTTTTGTCCCTTGCATTTATGTGAAATAAATTGTTTTGATATGTGTCATTTGTGAGGAAGGCCGCAACCTAGTGTGATCCTCTCCACTACCTCAGAAACAGATTCCGGTCCAGTCCTGACCAGTCTCATCCTCAAGATTCTTCCTTCTACTTCAGATCTGGGTATATCCTCAAGTCGCTACCCTCAGCTCATTATCGCTAACAGCAAGTATTCTCTTCAGTAGCATTCTACCCGGCATCATTCTCAGGGAACTACTACCTTCATCTTCCATTAAGATTCCTCTCACGCAAAGTGACGCTATCACCCTACGGCCTGTTGCAACATCACCCATCTTCTCAGTTATACTCAAGTCTGCCTATCACTGGTTGCATCCAGAGACTGTTGTTATTGACAACCACCGTGTTAATAAACGCACAACTCCCGTTGTTTCTGAACCCTGGCATTGGTCTAGTTATTGGTGCCTTGACTAAGGGCAACAAAGAATTGTCCTGGGGTCCCGCTTGCTCAAGTTCCCTTGGTCTAGCCCTGCACCCTCGTGCCAATACCGTGACCATAACATCTGACAGTGGCAGCCCGGGTACCACTAACATCTACCTCCCCAGCGGGTTACTCCACTTGCACTCACTATAGTATTGCTTACATGGTGCCAGTCCAATTGTAACAATAGGGGGCTTCACCTGTCATCTCTGACTCTGCACCTCTGGGTAGAGCTTCAGTCATCAAGGGAACACACCTGAAAATATAAAAAATATACTTTTGTAGGTGTCCCAGTGAATGTACAGGCCCCAGCCCTTCTTCATAATTCACATCTCACCATTCTGATTCCTAGCTTATCAAACATTACATGCCCCAGACATTATGAGCTTGAGATCACCATTATGTGATGGCAAGGACAGGTAGGCAGACCAAGTTTGAACTGCCTGCAAAGTCCTCGTCATACTCAACGCTATGAAATTGGTTCTTTATAGTAAAATAGTTCAGTGTACAGTATAAGTAACTGTACTCACTGCACTTACTGACAGCAGCTCCCTGTGTACCTCATAGAGCTAAAATCAGACTTCTCTGCTCTGTGGTGAGTCTATCCATAAGATGGCCGACACGGAGTAGCATGTGACCATGCCCCGCCCCTCCAGTGTTCTTCATTTGCAAATACAGGCTCTGTGGTGGACAGTGGGGGGGCGTGGCATGGTCACATGCTTCTCCATGTCAGCCATCTTGTGGACAGACTCACCACAGAGCAGGGCAGCACAGCCTGGAGAAGGGGAGTGTGATATTAGCTCTATGAGGTACACAGGGAGCTGCTGTCAGTAAAAGGGGTTGTCCAGCGAAAAAAAAAATTCTTTCAAATTAACTGGTGTCAGAAAGTTATATAGATTTGTAATTTACTTCTCTTTAAAAATCTCAAGTCTTCCCATACTTATAAACTGTTGTATGTCCTGCAGGAAGTGTTGTTTTATTTAAATTGTTGTATGTCCCGCAGGAAGTGTTGTTTTATTTACATTCAGAAACAGTGTTCTCTGCTGACATCAGGAACTGTCCAGAGCAGTAGCATATCCCAATAGAAAACCTCTCCTGCTCAGGACAGTTCCTGACATGGACAGAGGTGGCAGCAGAGAGCACTGTTTGTGAATGTAAATAAACAATACTTCCTGTAGGATATATAGTAGCTTATAAGTATGGGAAGACTTGAGATTTTTAAATAGAAGTAAATTACAAATCTATATAACTTTCTGACACCAGTTGATTTAAAAGAATTTTTTTTTTTCCCCTGGACAACCTCTTTTACCCCTAGACGACCCAGGACGTAGGGTTACGTCATGGAAGTCTGTCACCAGACGACCCTGGACGTAACTGTACGTCCTGGGTGGTTGTCCTGCTATGAAGCATTCCGTTCCGGAGCGCGCTTCATAGGAGGTGGGGGCCTGCTGCAGTGAGCAGCCGGGACCTCACCGGTAATGACACGCTGCAGCGATCGCGCTGCCGCGTGCCACTAACCCCTTAAACGCTGCGATCACGGCGCGACCGCTGCGTTTAAGTGTAAGTGACAGGGGGAGTCCCCTGTCACTTACCGATCGGGACCCCCGCAGTATGACTTGCCTCTTGCCTATGACTTCACCTGCCTCTGTGCGGTCCGATCGGCGACCTGCTACACTGAGCCTGCACAGGCAGGCTCAATGAGCAGAGCGCCGATAACACTGATCAATGCTATGCCTATGGCATAGCAATCATCAGTGTAGAAATCAAACTAGTGAATGTAAAAGTCCCCCAAAGGGACTTCAAATGTGTAAAAAAAAAAAAGTTCAAAACACTATTACACTACCCCAAAACCCCTCCCCCAATAAAAGTTGAAATAACCCCCCCTATCCCATTATATAAATAAAACATATAAAAATAAATAAACAAATAAACATATAATATACCGTAGCGTGCGTAATTGTCCGATCTATTAAAATATAACAAGCGTCATTGTGATCGGTAAACGGCGTACACGAAAGAGGGAACAAAGTGAGCGGATTACCAATTTTATGTTACATTATATATTTAAAAAAATCAATAAAAAGTGATCAAAATGTCCGATCTTCACAAATATGGTATTAATAAAAACTAGAGATCATGGCGGAAAAAATGACACCCCATACAGCCCCGTAGGTGAGAAAATAAAACTGTTATAAGTGTCACAATAGGCCCATTTTATTAATATTTAATTGCCAAAAAAAAGGATTTCATAAAAAAAAAATATATATAACATTAGAGAATCTGTGTAACCTGCATATGGTTGTGTTTGGGCTGACCTATAGAATAATTGTATCATGTCACTTTTACTAGATGTGCATTACGTAGACACAGGAACCCCCCAAACGTTACCATATTGCATTCTTTTTTACGATTTCACCTATTTATATCTTCATAAATAATATATTTGGAATTCCATCATACATGTTATGGTAAAATGAAAGACGCCATTACAAAGTACAACTATTCCTGTAACAAACAAGCACTTACATGGCTTGTAGATAGAAAACTGAGAGTGCTAGAGCTCTTAGAAGGGGAGGAGGGAAAAACGAAAACACTAAGATCAAAATTTGCGCGGTCCACTGGGTCATTTTGGGCCTGGTCCTCAAAGGGTTAATGCAGTGAGTACACTTACTAATACTGCACACTGAACAATTTTACTATAAAGTGGCCAACCCCTTTTAACTTGGATCAGCTCTGGGCCTGCACAGAAATATTATTACACTTAATATATAAAGTATCAACTGTAAAAAGACATGTAAAAGCACACCACATATAATATCACTTTACATATTACGCAAATAAAGACAAGGCTGTCAGTATTCTTCAAAATCAGCAGCCACTGATCGTCTCCTGATCACTTAAATGTGATCTGCACACAATAAACAGAGACTAACTGCTTGCGGCTTAATCACATGGGTGGCCCATACCACGTTGCGGGGTGCTGCAGATGTTAAGAGGTTAGGTGAGTATGGTGGAGGGACCTGGCTACTAACTTTACTACTGAGGATGCTACCTACATAGGGGGAACTGGCTACAGCGCATACAATCTACAGGGTCCCCATTGGCTACAGAGAATGCTACCTACATATGAGGCCTGGGTACTGGGGATGCTGATTATTATCATTTGGGGAACTTTATTTAGGGAAAAGTTAACAGGTGGAGCTGGAAGAATGGGAAGCCTGAGATGTTTGCCTGGCAGATTTTCCAAAAGATATGATCAGGGCTGATTCTGGGGCCTCTGCACCCCCCATTTTGTTAAGTGAAAGTTAACTAAAATGACAGCAGGGGGAACATTATGCCACCCCTGCAGGACCGCAGAATCTGCCGCCTGAGGCGGAATACTCGATCGGCCTCATGGCAGAAGCGGCCCTGGATGTGATGGCTGGTAGAAATAATCTGGGTCGGATAGAAACAAAAAGTAAATGGCCTCTTGGAGCTGTAGTTTTACATGGTGAAATTTTGATAAATTGGTAGTTTTGATTACTAGGAAAATAAAGCCCCCAACAGTTGCTATACAGGTATGATAGGCTTAGAACAGGTGACAGATGTACTTTAGGTTTTCATAAGTGATAAAAAGGGGTATTTTTAAAGCAGTGGCCCAAAGAAAACAATGGGATACTTCAAGGATACTTTTTGTTGTTACATATTTATATGGTTTACATAGCGTCAGACGACAGCCACGTTGTCAGTGTAAACAGCTAAGTTAATAATCACAAGTGACAAGTAATGACAGATGGAAATTCTGAGGAAGAAAGTCAGGTGAACAGTACTTCAGTGAGCTGCACAATTTTTTCTGTACATAGTATAAGAGAATTGTGGTGACCCCCCGATGATGTTGTAGAGATGGGACGGCCGGTCACTTGCTAGATGGAAGTGTGACGCCACTCCTTGGGGTGGATGGCCGAGATACAGCCGGACCTTAAGGGTTTTTGTCACGT
Source organism: Dendropsophus ebraccatus (assembly GCF_027789765.1). Classification (NCBI taxonomy): domain Eukaryota; kingdom Metazoa; phylum Chordata; class Amphibia; order Anura; family Hylidae; genus Dendropsophus; species Dendropsophus ebraccatus. Next base: position 35,842,185 of record NC_091457.1, on the reverse strand, counting down.
GACGCCAGTGCATGGTGGGCACACAGGTGTGATGGCACGCCTGCTTTAGAGGGTAAGGCCAGTTGTACCCTTCTCCCCTGTGGTCGGTGTCCTGTCGGGTTGCTGCAGGGTCCCTTAGGATATAGTCACAGGTGTTGTTATCACGGATGGCCAGAGCGCTGTAGTAACCCTCCTGAATAGTGGTAGGACCCGCCACCCACAGAAAGGGGAAATGTTGCAAGGTTTCGGTGCAAGTGCTATGCAGGTGATGGTGAATAATCACAGACTCACAGGTTATCACAGGTGATAACGTTGACTTGCTTTACTACTTGTTAATGTGCAGCAGGTAATACAACGAATAAATACACAAACATAGAACCACCAGATCGCTGTGATGAGTGCTGAGTCGGATGTAGTAGAGTTGATAAGGTTGTACTGAGGTAGTAGAGAGGAGAGGGCCGTGAGAGTCTCAACCCAAGTAGTAATGTGTTCTGCCAGGAGGTTGAAGTGCATAGAAGAATACTTGTAGAAGAAGAAGAAACAACAACCTGTGCCTGTGTATTGACCTTTTCTATAGTCTTCACAACACTTTATGTCCACTAGCTTTGGTGGAACCGTACCAATGGGTGACACAGGACCCAGACCCTGTTACCTGAGATGAGCGGAATGGTTAGGATTTCCTAAGTACACCCGCGATGCGAGATGGAGTTTATAGACTTTACTTAACTTTGCTCCACCTGGATCAGTTCCTAGCTCTTTGGTTCTCTTGTGGATACTGTCCTGCACTGTAGTTACTCCTAGTCCTCGGCATGGGTTTAGGTTATGTTGGCTAGTCCTCTCTTGAAGGGTTTAACAGTGCATCACACAGCTTGTTTGATGCTTCAAGAAAGAGGTTGGCAACAGCTGACTGTTCTGCGTCCTACCCATGCGGGGTACTGAAGGCTCCAAAAGGTATCGTCTGATTTCTTCTCTATTCTACTGAATTCTATGGCTAACACGGTACAACACTCTACTATGGGAACATCCGTAATTTTTGCGGATCCATAATTTTCCACATGAAACATCAATAAAATCTGCAAATCCGTAAAACAAATATGAATGAGTAATCATTTTAAACCGTTCCCGCCTATTTAACTGGCCCCTTTTTTGCTTTTCCACAAAAAATACTGATTATGGATACAATAGGGATGAATTTATTGTGGATTGTGGATGAAGATTGCAGATGATTGTAGACATCATATACGATCCTGAAAAACTACTGAACGTGTGAACATGGGGTAATACTGACCCATTTTTTTAATAGCATCCTGATATCTCAGTGGCCCCAAATCACCTGGAGGGGTTAATGTAACAAAGCCAGGCAGGTTTTTAAAAATCTTTTGAAATCACAGGTACACTTTACAATACTTTAGTGTAAGGTTTATCTCTATTGCATGACATACTAATCAACGTTTTGGAGACAGAAGTCTGCATTATAAAAGCACAGTATATGTACAATTGCTGAGATCCGGTGCATGGCATCTGATCACATCTCTGCAACCAATTGTATACATGTGCCTCAGTCTGGGCCGGATCTACAAGTGGTCAGCAGTAGAAGAGTTAAGTAAAATAGGCGTGGATTGTTAGTACTTCCCCAGTGTGTGACTCATCCATTGCTTGATACATGCAGCTATGGATCCCCTCTCCTTGCTGTTACAGCCGCCTGTCTTCTACCCGGTGTGTACAGGATAATCCTGCTTGTTGTCTACACTAAGATAAGAAGCCACGTGTCATGTGTATCTATACAGCTAGACATGTGCAACAAGTAACCGCTGGGAAGGGTTAATAGTTTATTGTCAGAAATGCATTGATCGCAACTGATAAGAGGGTTGTACAAATATGTAGTATACCGTATGGATATCGCATCTAAAATACAGACGCTAAACCGCTGCTGCTTTATAGTCATCTGACTACATGTGTGCATTGAGAGGCGGCGGATTAACTCTGTAGCTGTTATTTCACAAGGCTGGGGAGGATGGGTACTTGCACAACATCCCGTTTTCTGCTTCTTAAGTATCCAAGCCCGGTCCTATAAGACACTCATATCGTATGTGTTCTGTAGAAGACTCCCAATGTGTTTTCAGACCTACCAGATTCCAATATCACTAAATCATGGAATTTTCTTCGAGGGTTTGGTAGACATACAGTGCAGATGTTGAACTTTCTAGAGAGTATAGGCTGAAGTTTTATGTCCGGATCCACCCAGCATAGCTGGAGACCTCTCACCCACATCAAGGCTGCATTATGGACTGGGGTTATTAGGCTATGTTCATATGGCATTCTCATTTATGTCATTGAAGTCCATAGAATTTTACAAAATGCTAAAGATCTTTTGGATGAGATTTAGGAACTAACGGTTATGTAATTGATAACACCCAGGATGTCCTAATTTGTCACAGTGTACTTTAGGAATGGTGGTGCTTCTCATCTGTTGATTTGGATGGAGAAAAAGCAAAATCCTCAAAGCAATATATTTGTTATGGATCTTGTAGCAGATCACATAAGGAAAAGCATTACATAGAAAATTAGCATCTCAATCTGCACATTAAGCCACATACAGATTTACATTCTGGTTTACAGCGCACATTTTACTCTTCAATTTATAAGCATAGTTTTAAAGTATGTTCACACACGGCAGGTTTGTAAGTTCGCTGTCCTATTCACCTGAAGGGCTCAAATGTGCAGCTCTCCAGCTGTTTAAAAACTACAATTCCTATCATGCCTGGACAGCAGGACTAAAAGCTTTAGCTGTGTCCCAGCAATCATACATTTACCCCCTACCACTTACCCTGATGTTTTTTTGTTTTTGTTTTTTTTTTTAGGAAGGACAGTTTATTTTAATGTTTTTCCTCTAGGGGGCATTCACACGTTCCATACCCAGTCCGTAAATACAGACATGCAGTTTCAGTACTGTATTTATGGAACATGTGAGTGCCCCCTAACATGTTTTATAGGGTTTTTGTTTTATGCTAATGCTGTTAATAGCAGTTTAGGCAAGATAGCCACCTCCGTAATCATGAACAAAATAAAAAAAAATTACAATTTTACAAATATTATTTTAATAAAGGTGATACATTCTTAACAGTACTCTATATTTTTTTAAATCCTATTAGAAATCCTAATCTTTTGGCCAAAATGGAGAATGACTACAAAGAACATCTCATTGAGTTGACTGGACATTGTGTAATGCTTAAAGGGATTATCCAGGCTTACAAAAAATCTTGGCCACTTTCTTCCAGAAATAGCACTACTCTTGTCCTCAGTTTAGGTGTGGTTTGGAGTTTGAATATATTGAAGTGAATGGAGATGAATTGAATTGATACCATACACAACCTGGGGACAGGGATAGCACTATTGCAAGAATGTAGCAGTGTTTTTTTTTCTTAATCCTTGATAACCCCTTAATTATAGTGATACAATGAAAATTTATTGTAAGATTCCTCCACCAATTAAAGCTATGTTCACACAACTTACTTTTTATAAAAACAATGGCAGTTGTTTTCAATTTACACAACAGCTGTTCTTTCCATAATGAAATGGCTTGCATCGAGGTCAATGCAAACAACGGCCATTGTTCACACAATGTATTAAACAGCGGCCGTTGTTTGCTATGGCCGTCGAAACATCATTTATTTCTGACCATTGTCCATAGACTGCAATGCAATTTGCATTTAAAACAATGCATGTTGTTTTGAGTGCCAATTAACGGGTGTTTATCCAGTAAGCATAGCCTAAGGGCCCTATTCCATGGCCCGATCATTTAGCGAGGGCTGCAGGGACATCGTTACCGATGTCTTTGCAGCATACATTACCTAGCAGGGCTTCTCCTCCACTCGTCTTCCTCCCTGGGTCCCGCAGCGCAGCATCAACTCCGGAACGGCCTGACTGAGCTGTCAGACCACTCAGCCAATCACTGGCCGTAGCGAAGCTGATGCTGCGCCACGGGACCCGGGGAGGAAGAGCAGAGGAGAAGCCCTGCTAGGTAATGTATGCTGCTTCTGAAATCGTTGGTCGTCCGCCGCGCATCTCTATTCCACGAAGCGATGCGTGGTGGGTGACCGATGATTTTAGGTTTGGGCCTAAATAAACAATCAGCCGATGACATGATAATCGGCTGATCATTTTCTCTATTTCACTGAGCGATAATCGTTCGAATCGGGCCGATTCGGCCGATTATCGCTCCGTTGAATAGGCCCCTAAGGCTGCATTCACACGTTCAGTGATTTTTCTGGTCCGTGATTGTGGTCCGCAAGCTACCTCCGTTATCCGAGCAAAACAGTCCGTTTTTCATCCGTTTTGCATACATGTCGGTTTTTTTCACAAATCTGTTTTACAGCATTTCAAATTACATTGATTACATTACATCCATGAAAAACATGGATCTCATTGATTTCTATGGGGAATACGTTCCGTGCTTCCGTTCCGAGTTATTACATGTCCTATTTTTAAACGTAACGGATCACGGATCACGGATCCATGAAATCACGGAACATCTGAATAGCCCAATAGAAAACAATGGGCTGAAAAAATGTCTGTGAGCACGGATAACTTCCAGGAACGTGTGAATCCAGCCTAAGGCTCATCCCTAGAGACCTCCGTGGAGAGACACTTTAGAAAGGGTCCCTTAAAAATAAGTGGATTAAGCAGGAGAACCTCTTTTAAGGGTTCCCACAGTGCGGAATTCTGCATCTATTCTGTAGTGTGAACAATACCCTAAAACATACCTGTTGTTTAAAAAAAAACCAAAAAAAAAAAACCTTTTCATCAGTCACAGAGACATAAAAAGTTTAAATCAGGTCTAGACCGTGACCCGCCTGCAGACAAGCCGGAAAAAGTTGGCTGTTAGCATGTTCACTCCCAGCTCGGTCAATGGACTACTCATTCCTGAAGTCTATACAAGGTATGTAGGGCAAAAGTCCAAAATAGCCGCTGTATATTGATAGAACTAAGCCATAATGATAGTGGGGATCCCATTGCTTTTACCCCACACACTGCTCATTACTTTGTGGAATATCCTAGGTATAAGTTTCATATGTAGAAAAAATCCTTAATTTTTTGTGTATCATCAGACATTTTATTATATGTGCTTCTGTGTTACTTATTGTCTTTATTCAATGTGTATATACAGGTAGTTCCTTATATCTGTACAATATTTGGGGGCCTACAACATGGACGAATGATCCTTGTACAGGGAAGTGTTGGCAGCAGTGCTGTAAGGTATGAGGCTTGGTTTACTTGTCTTCTGTTGCTGTTTTTTTTACTTATTTGTGTACTGTTCCTGTTTCCCTTTGTTGTATTCAGGGCGTATAGCTCTGTTACTTACATATAATGATACATGTGTTATCAGTGACAGGACCTCCTATTCTGGCGAGGCTGCTTGGTTAGTCATATGATGGATCCTGAGCAGCGTGACCCAGCAGCTCTCGGCCACAGCTGGATACCCAGGAAGGATCTTTATATGAAAGACAAATTTTACCCTACCTGAAGAAGGAGCCCACTTTGTTTCCTTTGTTCCTACATTTTAGAGGTTTTCCAGTTTTTGGTCAATGAAGCGTAATCATATAAATGAAACTTTCTTATTTTAATTGCACCCCATGATGTACTATAATGTCATGGGCACAGTAGCGTAATTTGGTGGGGGAAGAGGGGGCGGCCGCTCCCGGGCCCACACAGGCAGGGGGCCCACTGATTTTTGCTCGTTAATGCTGTCCGTAAAAGCAATTGCTTTTGCAGACAGACTTAACAAATGTCTATTGGCTGTAGGTGGCCCCTGGCCAGGTACCAGTGCTCCTGGGGGGCCCACACGGCTACCGAATGTTGTGTCTGACTATTTAGCTGTATGCGCTTGTATGCAAGGAGAAAATACAGTTGAATGCAGCAGGGTGATTGACAAGGCGAGGAGAGACTTGGGTCTCCACCCTGCCAATCTGTGTTGTGGCCACAAGGGGGGGTGTCTGCATAGAGAGGTCTAAATACTAAATATATGCACAGAGAGGAGTCTAACTTCTATATGAGGGCACAGAGGGAAATAATTACTATATTGGGGCACAGAAGGCCTAACTACTATATGGATGCACAAGGAAGCTGAATTTCAATATGAAGGTACAGAGGGGTCTGAATAATATATGGGGGTGCACAGGGAGGATCTATCTTCTATATGGAGGAACAAGGGGGGGATAATCTACTATGTTAGGGTATTGATGGTGGCCTTTTTACTGTATGAGAGCATAAAGAGACCATGTAAACTATAAGAGGGTTAAAATTGGGTCTAAATACTACATGGAGGCATAAATCTCTCATATTCCCTGTACATGATTATCGGGGCTGATTTCTCCTACATTTTAATGTATTGTTTCTATGAATTAATAAAGTAATTATTCCATTTAGTTATGTTGCAGTAGTCTGGCTTTTTTGTATACGGGTTATTTCGTATAGTTGCTTTGAACTCCATGGGACTATTTATTGTTATTACCCAGTATTTGTACTATGCATTTACTCTACTGGTAGTGCTGGTAGACCCGTCGGATGTCATTGACCATCAGCTATGGTGTAGTCCTCATGCTGCCAAATAGATATTAGACAGATAGATATGAGATAAAGAGATAGACAGAAGAATGGATGGATGGCTGATTAGAAAACAAACACTGCGCCATAGCTTCCTCTATTACAACTTGGTTTCATTCTCTTTTAGTGGAACTGAGCTGCACTACCACATCCAAGCTTTGGAGGAGAGTGGCGCTGTTTCTGGAAAAAGGCAGCTATGTTTTTGCAATGCTGGATAGCCCCTTTAATTTTTACATGGTTATATATGTGAAATGTAGAAAGTCTTTTCCACTGTTCTCCGTCCCTGTTCACTATGAATAATGTGGTAGAAAATACCATTTATTATTTGGAAAGCATTGTCATCTACTAAGGTTCCCTATGGGTAACATAATCGGTTGGGGGCCCACTGACACTCACTCGGCCCCCCTAGGCTAAACCCTTAGCTACGCCCCTGCATGGGCAGGAAGGTGTTAAAGGGGTTGTCCAGTGGAAATCTTTTTCTTTCAAATCAACTGGTGTCAGAAAGTTATATAGATTTGTAATTTACTTCTATTAAAAAATCTCAAGTCTTCCAGTACTTATCAGCTGCCGTATGTCATGCAGGAAATGTTTTATTTTCAGTCTGACACAGTGCTCTCTGAATTGCGCCGTGTTTGCTCAGTGTGAACTGGCCCTTTGGTCGGAAAGCACATCTGCGGCAGAAAATTCTGCTTGGAAATTCTGTAGTGTGAACAACAGAGTGGAAATCCCATTGAACACAATGAGACATTGCCCTGTTCATTCTTTTATGGGAGGAATTTCAAGCAGAATTTAAGAGCGGATTCCTCTTCAATTCCTCGCCTTTTGCTCAGTGTGCATGAGCCCTTAATTCTGCTTGAAATTCCGCTTGAATTCCGCTCAAATTCTGCCACTATTCTGCCAGAGCTGAATAGACAAGGAATTTCAAGCAGAAAACTTTCCTCTACAAAGGTATGTGCACACTGAGGAAAAGGCGAGGAATTCAGCTTGAAATTCAGCTTGAAATTCCTCCCGTAAAATATGCACAGAGCAAAGTCCCATTGTGTTCAATGGGTTTTCTGCTCTGTTGTTCACACTGCAGAATTTCCGAGCAGATGTTTTTGCTGTAGATCTGCTAGAGGAATCCTATAGAAGTCAATCGGGGGCTTAAATTCTGCTTGAATTCTGCCTCAAAACTTTCTGCTTCAATTCCTCGAGAATTCCTCAGTGTGCACATAGCCCAATTCCTCGAGAATTCCTCAGTGTGAACCCACCCTTAGGGCCAGTTCACACTGAGCAAGATCTTCGGAATTCTGCTGCGGAGATTTCCACCACCGAATCCCGCCGTGCTCAATGTGCTGCTGTAAGTGAATGGAGAGGGCGCACTTGTCCGCTCCCGCTTCTCTCCGAATGAACATGTTTGTTTTTGAGCGGAGAGCGGCAGCAGCGGATAGGCGCGCGCTCTCCCATTCACTCAAAGCAGGACACTGAGCACGGCGGGATTCTGCGGCGGAGAGCTCCGCCACGGAATTGCGCCGTGTTTCCTCAAAGTAAACTGGCCCTAAGGGTGCGTGCACACTACGGAATTGCCGCGTATAATCGCGGCGTATTCCGTCGTTTGTCCACGCACGCGGCGGTGCACATTTTCGCCCGTGCACGGGCGGATTACGCGTTCCGTCGAAAGAATTGACAATTCTTTCGACGGAACGTGGAATCCGCCCGTGCATAGAATAGTGTCTATGGCACGGGCGGAAATGTTCGCCGCCGCGTGCGGGGACAAGTGACGGAATACGCCGCGGGTTATACGCGGCAATTCCGTAGTGTGCACGCACCCTTAGGGAGGAATGGGTATCGCTGGTTGATAGGATATTAAAGTATGAGGAGTATTGGGCTAAACAGACCTTGCGGAAAGCCACTAATAGATTTAATAATCTATGGGGGCCATGAATTGGAGCAAACACATTAACATAAAAATACATTTCCACTCTCTCATGGGGTGGGTTTGGGTGGAAAATTGGGATTTTAAGAAGGATGCTTTGAGTATGTGACTCAGTGTGTGTGTGTGTGTGTGTGTGTGTGTGTGTATACACTCACCGGCCACTTTATTAGGTACACCTGTCCAACTGCACGTTACCACTTAATTTCTAATCAGCCAATCACATGGCGGCATTTAGGCATGTAGACATGGTCAAGACAATCTCCTGCAGTTCAAACCGTTACAGTTGCCAACCGTTACAACCAAGGTAGGCAGAAGAGCATCTCTGAACGCACAGTACGTCCAACTTTGAGGCAGATGGGCTACAGCAGCAGAAGACCACACCGGGTGCCGCTCCTTTCAGCTAAGAACAGGAAACTGAGGCTACAATTTGCACAAGCTCATCGAAATTGGACAGTGGAAAATTGGAAAAACGTTGCCTGGTCTGATGAGTCTCGATTTCTGCTTGAACATGACAATGAATTCACTGTACTCAAATGGCCTCCACAGTCACCAGATCTCAATCCAATAGAGCATCTTTGGGATGTGGTGGAACGGGAGATTCGCATCATGGATGTGCAGCCGACAAATCTGCGGCAACTGTGTGATGCCATCATGTCAATATGGACCAAAATCTCTGAGGAATGCTTCCAGCACCTTGTTGTATCTATGCCACGAAGAATTGAGGCAGTTCTGAAGGCAAAAGGGGGTCCAACCCGTTACTAGCATGGTGTACCTAATAAAGTAGCCGGTGAGTGTATATATATGTGTGTGTGTGTGTGTGTGTGTATATATATATATTGTTGTCATATGCTTGTTTCTCTATTTTGCTTTTTTACTAACATAAAATTATAATATAGCTTTTTTTTTTTACAAATCTTTATAACTTTTTGCTATCGGTTGATTTGAAAGAAAACGATTTTCACTGGACAACCCATTTAATGCTTTCTGACTCAATATTATTACATTTTGATGGTTCAACCAGCTGAGATCCCACAGTAAAGCTCAGGGATAACTACGGTCCCGCTGTTTAACCCATAAGGTGCCACTGTGGGCAACAACTGTGGCATTTAAGTTGTTAGACAGAGGGAGGGTGTGAGTGGCGTGCACGGAAGACTGAAGTATGGGGACCTTTATTTGAAAATCCAGCCGGTCAAAAGAACAAAAGCTCCAAAGAACCACAGTAGAACAGACATTTCGTGGTCACAACCGATTCATCATGCTCATGTAGCATCATGAAACGCCTGTGACCGTGAAATGGCTGTTCTACTGTGGCTCTTTAGAGCTTTTGTTCTTCTGACCTGCTGGATTTCCCAATGAAGGTGTCATAGTGTGAGCAGGTGAGTGCTTTATGTTAATTTACAGTTCAAGATTGTGCACCACCATACAAAGGAGGGCTCACTATCTGTTTCCCATACTCCTGGTCCACAATGGTTCTGTGTGAGCAGTTCTGGCTATTGCTTCTCCCACTGTGCTTTGAACATCAGCTGTACACCTCATGCATGTGGCCGCTAGAATTCCATGTTGCACCAAATTATAAATTATAACTGCTTTAGGTTCATACTTTATCTCTGTATGCTTCTTAGATAAGATTGGCTGGTCTTTAGGTCAATCTTTTGTCAACCAAAACCAGGGCAAAATTATAATGGAAAGATTTGCACACGTTGGGTGTTTTTAACCCACTCCTGGTTTTGGTTGAAAAAAGACTGACCAAAAGACTGACGGAAATACTATGTGTGACCATAGTCCATACTTGTGCATTGACAGTACTTTGCTTGGTCTGTGGACTATGGTGGTGGCATGTGCTGGGGTTTTAATGCTTGCTCTGGTCTGTATAGACATTAATGTGGATGAAAAGCATTCCCTGTGCAATATTCTTATGATGTTGGTGGACCCCCCACTGAGACACACTTATAGTGGGATACATTCACTTGCATGGCTGTGACGTTTTAGTGATATCTGCTTATGATTCACAGGTTCCAAGTTGACTTTCAGTGTGGTTGCAGCACCCGTCCTCGCTCCGATGTGGCCTTTCATTTCAATCCACGATTCTCTTCCTCGGAAAGTCATGTAATTTGCAATACCCTGCGCAAGGACCAGTGGCTAGATGAGGTTAAGTTCTCAGGATTTCCACTTCGAAAAGGAGAATCATTTGTGCTGCTTTTCCTTTTTCTCGCTGATCAAGTAAAGGTAAAAATCATATAGGTTGTGATCTGGTGATGTTTTAGAAAATGGTAACCCATGTTGGTTAATCCATTCTACTCCAGCATTATTTTCACATGTGCTAAAATGTACAGTATATCAGCATTTTTACTATTGTTTCCTCAGTGCTCCTTACATGTACTTTACTTTTCCAGTGAATAGAGTGGGCATGTACAGGGACAAAGTTATAGGGGGTGCTGAGGTAAGTCCCTTTAAGGCTCCAACACCCAGAGGACCCTTTAGTCCTGCCACATAGGAACAGTAAAGTATATATAGAGAATCATGTAGGGAGTCTTAAAGGGAAACTATCAGCAGGATGGAAAATCTAACCTGCTAATAGCTCCCTATTGCGCACGGTAAGCTGAGGATGAAGGTAAGTTTGACCTACCTTCACCCTCAGCGCCCTTTGTAGGGTGCTATAAGCAGGTTATATTCACCTAACCTGGTGATAGTTTCCCGTTAAGCTGGCTGTACATATAAAATAGCTTCCAGTTGAATAGATATCTTTTCTTATCCCCTTCCTGTCCCCATACACATAATTTGCTCATATCAAAGTAATGAGGTGGGAACCCAAAGAAATGTACAACAAATGCATTGTCAACTACTAAAGGGGACCTTGGGGGGTTTGGTAAGTATGATATAATTGCCCACAATTAGTTTGCTATTTCCAATCTATTAATGCTACAGTATAGAAGTATACCCTGTGCTCTCTCTATTCCTCACATCCTGATAGTAGAGAAGCTTTCTGGATGTATGTTCAAGCAGCCAATATAAACAAAGCTACAGGCTTTTCTTGTGTGATGTCTTTTTCCTTTCCAATGTAGGTCAGCATTAGTGGACGGCATTTCCTGGATTTCCGGTATCGTCTTCCGCTCCGTGATGTGGACACATTAGGGATTTATGGAGACGTCGCTGTAAAGGAGATCTCATTTCTGAGCAATAATGCAAGTTGGGATATTTCATAATACCTTATTTTTTTTCTTAAACCTTGCTTGTAATTTATTTTTATTTTCCTCTACTTTGTATTTCGTATTTTGTATAGCGCTGCGGAATCTGTTGGCGCTATACAAATAAATAAATATTATTATTTCATGCTGCTTCTATCCTAGTTCTGTTCCATTATGTTTCTATATCTATATGTAATAAACTAAAGCTTTTTTTTTTCTTTTCACTATTAAAATAGCCTTATCATGAAGCAATGACAGAATACCCCCTGTGTCAGGTAAGGTATAGAATGATCAACTTATTATTCAAATGCATCAAGATAAAATATTTGTTGCAATTTTTTGTTTATACACCAGATGGAGTCTCAGTGAGATAATAAAGCCTACAGTAGATGTTCCCTTTTGGATTTACTTTCCAGAAATATTGAGGAAAATAAATAATTTTAGTGTTATTATCTATTAAAATAACTGCTCTTAAAATAATTATCCCAAGATACTTGGCCACTGCTCTATTGACGGTCTATAGGATTTCCAAGTGTACACAAGTACAGTGATTAGGTTGGGTTCATATAAGTAACATATAAGTTTTATGGAAAAAATGGATGCAATTGTGTGTCATCCATTTGGATCAGTTTTTCCATTGATTTCCATTATTAAAAAAACAAAACAAAAAAAAAAAACAGATCAAAGCATATGCGTTGTTTTTTTTAACAGACACAAAAGTAATGTTGATTACCAATTAAAAAATACATTGAACGGATTCCAAAAACGCAGTGTGAACCCAGCCTTAACAGAGGCATAGCTAAACATTCATTGAGCCTGGTTAGTTTTGGCATGTACTGTAGAAGCTGTTTGTACAAATGTAGTTTTCAGCAGAGGTTGTATAGTGGGCACATATACAACCTAACCTTAAACCCAGCAAACTGATGCCATAAAGCATTAAAAGGGTTATCCAGTGTCAGAAAAACATGGTCACTTTCTTCCAGAGACAGCATGCCTCTTCCAGTTTGGATCAGGTTTTGCAGTTCTGTTCCATTGAAGTGAATCAAGCTTTAAACATAAAAGATTTATTGCAAACCACACCTTAACTGGAGACAAGAGCGGAACTGTCTCTGGAAGAAAGTGGCCATGTTTTTATAACACTGTATAACCCCTTTAAATCTCAGTGGAAATACCTAGATTCATGCTAAGCATGTATTGGGATGTTCCATCTGACACTGAAATCTTGCCGCTTTACCCTCCTTTACTACATCTGCTAGACACTAAAGTCCAAGAGTGGCAGGGAGGTTACACAAATGGGGAAGCAATGGATTATATCACAGTGGAGTAGGAGGGGACTAAGAGCAGGGGCGTAACTAGGATTCATGGGGCCCCATAGCAAAAAAGTGTATGCCCCCCCCCCAACATATTACCTGTCCCGGCAATATGAAGCTGTCCCCCCGCCTTCGGCAGCTCTGAGACACTGTGCCCTGGGGTGGGAGGTGAGGGGTAGCAGGCCGCTCGGAGTCCCTGCTGATTGGGGCAGTTCTGAGACGGCAGTTCTAAGACACCTGCAGGGTGCGGGCTGCTTTAAGAGAGTTTGTGTGTGTGTTGGGGGGGGGGGGTTGAGGGTTTAGGGGCTGCTCTGAGTCCCTGCAGGTCTGGGGGGTGCTCTATACTACTACTACTAGATGCTTGGAAAGCTGGGTGTCTCCATTATATAACATGCTAGGGAAGCTGAGTGACCCCATTATACAGGATGCCAGGGAAGCTGGTGACCCCATTATACAGGATGCTAGGGAAGTTGGGTGACCTTATTATACAGGATGCTAGGGAGGCTGAGTGACCCCATTATACAGGATGCCAGGGAAGCTGGTAACTTCCAGCTGGCAGTGATAGTTACCATCCTTCCTGCTGTGTCTCTCCTCCTCATGCCATGTGCACTCTGCCATGAGCTACTATCCTACCTGCGGTGGTTGCTGGGGGCGGGCTTGCCGTGATGGGGCGGGGCTTAGTGGAACCTAACTGGGACTGTTGCCACTTGTGGAGAGGGGGACACTGGTGCTGGACACTCTGAGTCTGTGTCAGGGGGAGGTGCGGAGGTGCTTGAGAGGGGATTGCAGACGCTCCCTTCTGGGTCTCTGACAGGGTGCTTTACTGTCAGTGGCGTAGTTACCATGAAGACAGGGGAGAAGGGCCAGGCGGGTCCCGGGCCCCCTGCAGCGCGGAGCCCCATAGCAACTGCCTTCCCTGCGTTCCCTGCCTTCATGGTAGCTACGCCACTGACTAAGAGTATTCCTTGAAATTAGGGCCCTATTAATCTGCAGAATCAGTCCCATTCAACAGATTATGACTGTGTGTAATAAAGACAACGATCAGAAAATGAAAATGATCATTGGTTGATTGTCATTTAAGCTAACCTAAAAATCAGACATCGGCCATGCATCGCTACATGTAATAGAAAAACGCAGCCAGCGGCTGAGGAATGTGAAAAGAAAATAATAAACTTTATTCTTAAGGCCCTATCACACAGATTATCAGCCAATTTCGGCCGTTACGGACAATAATCGTCCGTAACCTGTGTAATAGAAAACAACAATCTATCCAGGCTCCCCCAGTGTCCTTAAAGCAAGCTACCCACAGCTATCACTCTCACTTCCTAGCCAGTCTCTGAAGTGACAGGCCGCTCAGCCAATCACTGGCTGCGGCAGTGTCCCATCTCGGCCAACGATTGGCTAAGCAGCCTGTCACTTCAGAGACCAGCTCAGAAGTGTGAGCAGCAGATGTGGGCAGATGCTAGAGGACACAGGGAGTATAAAGTTCATCATTTTACAGCCAGGGCAAGGGCTGTACGGACATCACTAATGAGATAAATATATACATGATTATCAAGTCGTATAATAGGCTCTGTAAATGAGCGCCGATCTAGCAGATTGGTGCTGGCTTACACTAGTTATCGAGCCGTGTAATACAGCCCTTAGCTGAAGAGACCTTTGCCACACTTTCAGTTGTTAAAGGGAAACAAGATGGAGGAGCTTCCCAATACGGAACATAAGTAAGCTTCTATATGAACCTAATAGGAAACCTTTAAAAATGGTGTGCAGGTTGGTATGTCTGTTACTAAACCACCATTACACATGGCAGCCGACTAGTGAAGTAGTAAATATACAGATTAGAAAGAACTGCTATCTATTGAGAGTAGTAAAGTAAATTACTATAATTTACTATATAATCTTGTGCAAAAGTGAATATCAAACAGTTAAATTGTGTAATTCTGTTCTCTTTAAGCCTTTACATCATGGACATTCAGAACCGGTGAGTAATATTCAATGTATGTAATTGAAATATGTACATAACTCTGCATAAATCTACATAAATATACATCTACGGCATAGACAGAAATATTTTTTTGTACGTAACTTTTTTTTTTTTTTTTCTCTTTCCAAACAGCTGGTTCCTCCGGTGTCCAGGTCATTTTCCATGGGCTTGTCAGAAGGTCACATGATCTTAACTCGCGGTTTGGTTACTGCTGACCCATTAGAGTTAGTTGACTATGACTTATTATGTTTTCTGTTATATGGATTTCTATAATATCATTATATTTCAGTGCTCAGAGGCATGACAGGAACGCTCAGTGCTCCGATCTGAAACCTGTAACAAGGCCCTCCCCATCTGCCATTATGTGCCTTAGTAATCCAAGTGCATAAAGAGCAGAGGTTTTCTGGGATAAAGCTTACTTTATCAATCACATATAAAGATATAAAGAGTGGTAATACAGAATTTCTGTTGCACCTCCATGAGATACTGTATTCTCTCCTACAGGCAGTTTGGGGGAATATATAGCAAACTATTTTTTTTTTCTCTCATAAAACTGGATGCACACTGTGTACTGAATAGGATCATAGCAGCCTATCGGCCTGCACTAACTGATCTCAACCACACCAATCCATAGTAAGACAATGTGCACCAGGTTTTTACACAATACTGAATAGGACTAGTCAACAGCAGCTTACATTTACCAAGTGTGGAAGATAGAACTATATTTCCCCAGTGCATTATAGAAATACATTATTTCCACACTTTCAACAGTCAGGAACAGGGTAAAACAACAACAGAAAACCCTTTATTCATACTGTCGAAAATAAGGCCCGGAATATAGTGTATGACCCCAGCTTTGGGGTATGTCCACAGTACGGAATACCGTTGGATCACCCGCGGTGGATTCTGCAGCTCACATCTGCGCTGGTCCCATAGGCTTCATTCTATAGTTTGGCAGATTTCGCTGTCCACTCGAAGAATGAACCTGCTCATTCTTCTGGTGGACAGCGAAATCTGCCAAACTGAAAGTGCAACAGAAATCCACAGGTGCAAGTGCTTACCGTACATACTCCCCCCGGTTTACACACAATAAAAACCTGCTCTGTAGATATAAAAAAATGAGGGTCTTGGCAAACTATTTGATCAAACAGAGTGTTTCATGTCAACATGTTAAGGTGTCCTCAGAGACACGGTCCCTACTAGCATTTTCATACTAGCAATGGCCTCTCCTGGGCAGAACAAGCCTACAACTGGGCAGATAGGATCCAAATGATCTCTTTTTATAGCGCCTTTGGGACGTGGGTGGAGAGATGTATGTGGCCACGAGCTGCGGAATCCGCGGCGGGTAATCCGCCAGGATTCCGTAGTGTGGACATACCCTTATTGTAAAGTGATCTTTTGGACAGGGTCATCCTTGAGCGGGCAATGTTAGACAAGAATATTATATCTGATAAATATGATCTTTTCCCCTATCAATATGCTAGAAGAAATGACATTTTCCATCAGTATCTGACAGGTTTTCTTTTCATATAGAATAACATTTTCATTGAAATCTAAAAATGCCACCCCATTTAACCTGACTGCATGCTTCAAAGAAGAATCCTTATGTTACAACTACTCCATGGGACAGTCATGGGGAGAGCCACAGAAAATCCAGACTCCTTTCTTTGTGTTTCACGCTGAGAGATATTTTGAGGTAAGGCTACTGGCCATAAGACAGAGGTGCAGCGATGCTTACCATAGGCAGCAGGTCTCAGATTCACCATAATGCCATGTTCACACTGGGTATGAACATTGGCCTTTGTTTGACATGGCCGTGTCAAACAACGGTCGATGTCTTACATGTTCACGCGGCTGATACATCGGCCGGATGAACATAATTTGATTTTAATTGGAATGCGGGCGCATTTGGGTTCACTGAACAGCGGTCGTACAAAATAGACCTGTCAATTTTCAAATATAGTGTGAGAACGTGGCCTGAAAAGAAAGAGGGGAACCTAATGTTCTAACTGCTCATTATTCTGTTCTCTATAAATACAGATTCTGGTCCTTGTTGAGTCCGGTATGTTCAGGCTTGCCATCAATGGGACCCCCCTTGGCAACTTCCGTCCACCTGAGCTAGATCTGAAATCCATCGATGAGCTCAAGATAAATGGTAGTGCGATTATATATACTGTAAAATGCTGATCGGAGGGATTTGTAGATCCTGTCACCAGCATGGCACTTGGTGAATGAAGAAAAGTTGGTGTACAAGTGCTGTACATAACTATATGAACTGCCTTGACGGGTACAGCTGCGTTTTCAGCTTTGACCTCCCCAATAGCCTGGAACATCTTGATGGTTCTCATAAAGTGCACACTGTGATATATTCACAACTAAACAAAGTGTTATATACAAAGTTACTAAAGACCATTTCATTCAGATTCCATGTAATCCAGTAACCCTGTGCTTTATGTCACTGAGTCCAGTGCAATCCAGGACTGTCATTGAAGATAATAGAGCACCATTTCACTTTTTGTTTATGCAAATTACATAACATTTATGAGAAAAAGCATAAAGATACATGTGCCAAATATTCTGCGTCTGCCATCTCTGCACCATAAACCTCTGTGCCTAGGACATACAGAAATAGACACCAGCTACCATAACGCCTCCTTCTGGCTGTTGGGGTCTATTGAAGTCAAAGAACTTACCACTCTATGTAGTTTACATTCAATGGAGAAACTGCCTGCTGTAGGTTGCAATTTCATAAATATAGCCTGGTATCTGCTTCAAGAATAACTCTAAGTATGATAGATAGACAGACAGACATAACTTGGCAATCTCTAATGCAATGGATAGAGGCAATCTGTCCTACATTTAATGGATAGATTTTCACTTATGTATCAGCTAAGAAGCGGTTAAGTATTTTTTCTGCTTTGCCACACTGTCCCCAATTCCCAGTTAATCATTCTTAAGCGGCTCAGTACTTCTCATAAGACAGAGCGTGCTGCTTAACCCATGCTTGATAAAACCGACTTACTGACAAAGCTACTACACTAGGATGCGATGCTGTGCTGTGTTGGACTGTTGCATTTCTGCATAACCTTAACATTCCGGGTTATTTTTGACATTATTGCCTATTATTAGAGATGAGCGAACCGGGTTCGGGTCGATCCGAACCCGAACGTTCGGCATTTGATTAGCGGTGGCTGCTGAACTTGGATAAAGCTCTAAGGTTGTCTGGAAAACATGGATACAGCCAATGACTATATCATGTTTTCCACATAGCCTTAGGGCTTTATCCAGCTTCAGCAGCCACCACTAATCAAATGCCGAAAGTTCGGGTTCGAATCGACTCGAGCATGCTCGAAGTTCGCTCATCTCTACCTATTATGCATAATACTTACAAAAGATATAGTAACTAGTGTGTAAAATTGGGAAAAAAACAAAATGTCCATCCAGTTAAGCCTGACTCAATTAGAACCCAGAGGAAACTTTGTATTGCTGTCATATATTTATGTTTACATTGATCATTTGATGCATGTCATACCTGGAGTTTGTACATTGATTTGAAGAAAATGAATTCTTAGTGATGGATGAATTAAAATAAAAGTTGCACTCGGATTCCAGTTTTCTTTAATCTTTACATTGTTATGAGAACAGTCTGATCTTGTGGATACATCTCAAACAGTCTGGTTCTCAATATGTCCGTCTTCACACAAGCCATACTGGGATGTTCCCAGCTGTCCTACCTTGCTCTCTTGTCTTCATGCCAGCTGTAAAGTGACTACATTTACATTTGTTATTGGCCTATAGTCGCTGTAAATGTTGGCATACCTGCAGAAAAAAGTACCTGACAGGTACTCAAGTTAAGCCCTTTCATTTTAATGGACCAAAGTTGGTCTAGTAGAAACCATGTTTGATCTATTTCTGTGCCTCCTGCATTTTTGAGATAGTCCAAAGCCCCATTGCCTGCACTTTAGAATGAGGCAAAATGACAGTATCCGCTCAGAAAATGGTCATTTAGTCCATTGAAAGAAACAATTCGGATACCACTCTGTTACTGTCAATGTGTGGCCCATAACAAGTGTGAACGTACTCTTACAAAGATGCAATGTGTTCATATAAATAAGAAAGAAAATGTCATATATGACTGTTGGGTTTCTCTTACGTTTGGAACCGTTCAAGGCTCTGTTGCAGATGATTAACCATCGACTAAAGCAATGAAACCAAGCAATGAGAGAGACTGATTTGCACCTCATGTAATAAATTATACATATCCTTTACTGCAATATGCTAACAAGTAGTAACTAGACAATCTGATATGGAATTAAGAAAAGTAGGAACTATCCTGTAAATGTAAAGGACATACTGGGAACAATAGGTCCTTACAACCCATCAATAAGCTACAATCACTGATGTCTAACCAACAGGCAGGGCTCCGTCCAGAAACTGTAGCATGTATGTCTGTTAGAGTTCTTCCTTAGAGTTGCTTGCTCAGTTTTCGCACCTGCCTTTCCCTGGCTTCGAATGCCACTTTAGTGTCCATTAACTCATTGACCGATCGTTTTACATCAGCCAGGTCTCGTTCTGCCTGGGAAAATCTCTCTACCAGGTCCCGATTCTCATTTCTGAGGTCTTCACATAGTTGTCTCACTTCATCGCTCTGTTTTTGGCACCGTGCTCTCAGTGCCTCTGCTTCACCTAAAAGGGTCTCAACAGTGCGGACCACTCCTTCCAATTGTTCTCGAGACATCTCTGCAATGACAGATGCAACGGTGTAAAGGAAGAACTTTGTTTTTATGCTTATTAGACATATTTTAAACTATTAAACTTAATAGTTAGGCATGTCCCAAGCCACCTAAATGGACTAAGCATTGAGAATAAGTCCTTGTATGTATCAATATGATAAGAATCTTATTGAGAAAATAGGGGTAATGCACTAAAGAAGAGCTAAAGAGGTGACTTGCTGAGTAAAAAACATGAGTAATTTGAGACGGGCTGATAGCTAAGGATAAGTTGCATAACAACCTTATTGGAACCTGTGTAGTTATGCAGTGTATGCATGGCAACCAGTCATACACGGCTCATCCGATCAGCTCATAGCTGGATTGACAGTGTGCTGACTGCAGAGAAGGGTAAAGCTGCTTGGCAGCAGTCACATCCTTCTATTTTCTATGATATTAATCAGGTTCTAAGATCTAGAAGAAATCGAGCTGTAGACATTCTTAATGAAACTCATGTCTGTTTTAGGAATGAACTGTTTACATCTTTGAGGCTTCTTTTACTGTTATTTTTTTCCATTAGTTTCTCTTTTTTTTTTGTCTGTTTGTGGTCCAAATGTCTACTGCCCAAGTTAACTGTATGTAGTGCGCAACGCTATGTTTTTTTTTTTTTTTTTTACTTTTAGACTATCTTTTCTGTGGGGGTAAGGGGGGGGGGATTGGATGGTTGCAGCAAAATCTACAACCTTAAAAACATCTATGTTTATGTGGAGCTTATAACTTCGCTGCGGATCCTGTATGTGTGAACGCACTCTTACAATTGTTTTATAGTATGTTTTATTATGAGTTTAAAAATAAAAAATACGGCTGTTCTTGTATTTGTTGAACATGTAACCAAAAACCATTTTGGTGCCAATTCAAACTGGCAGCAGCTGGGCTTTGCATAACATGATTGGTGCATTGCAACTGGTTTTCGGGAGGGGGGGGACTAAGACTCAATTTTCATCTTTTTTGTAAAGGATATTCTGTGTACTTTGCTCAGGGTAATGCTCAAAACATTAATAATAGTGTTACATAATTAGATCAATTATTTATACTCTAATAATTAAATGTACAGTTTGCCAAGTTAGGTTAATGCCCAAACCGGGCCCTCTGAAACTCAGGGCCCGGTACTCTCCTCAAAATCATCATTGTATACACCAGGTTCTGTGACACCTATTATAATATCCACTTGCATGCACTTTTTGCTGTGGCAGTGATGAGGTTGCATCTGTGTCCCAGATTTGTATCTAAGCACAGCTGCTGCAAGAAGTAAGTACAAACTGGCTAAAACCCTATGTGAACAATGAAAAGGCTGCACCTTTTCACCTTCACTTTCTATTTTCTTCATCCTGCCCAGACCACCATGGCAATTTCTTCTAGCTACAACTCCTCTCTCTGCAGAACATGCCAGACAAACATCCTGGGGTCTGCACTTTTCCAGCACACTCCTACACTTTACCCCAGCTGCAGTGCTCCAAACAATAATAATGGCCCCCTTGGTGTCCCGCAGAGTGAAGTGAGAAGGTAAGTGGGTTGGGGGAAGTGTTGCCCTCCCATTAGGTAGAAAGGTAGGTTGCTCCAGTAGGTAGCACCCCTTCAATAGCTAGCCTCCTCAATTATGAAGGTGCCCCTTGTAGGTGGTTTCCCCAAAGGAATTATGTCCCTCATTATATGTAAGCAAGGTCCCCCAATATGTAATTCACCCCATCAGCCAGATCCCACTTTAGGTAGTTTTCCCTATAGCCAGATGAACCCCCCCCCCCCCCTCCAATAGGTAGTTTTACTAGAAGTCAGGTCCCCCTTGAGGTAGTTTTTGCTGCATCACAAGATCCAACTATAAGTGTATCCTGCGGATATGCTTACCGGAACAAAGGGGTGCTAAGGCAGAAGAAACTAAAAATGGGGGGGGGGTTCTAATAGGCAGGGAGCACTTGGCTTCCCTCCCAACCCTACTTCAGGCCTCTGCTAAAAAAGCTCTGATATTATTAGTATCCGAGCCTTGTTTTGGGTCAAAGTAGCTACACTGGTCTAAGATAACCATATTCCTTCAATGTTCCCCAATGCATGGCTCTCCAGCTATTGCAAAACTATAACCTCTAGCATTCTCTGAAAGCCAGCATGACAGGAGCTATAGTTTTGCAGTAACTGAAGAGTCCCAAATTGGAGAACTTACATAAGCATAGATATTTTGGGGTGCAGCGGTATCTGTTACCCTGGTACCTGTTATCTGGTACCCATGCACTGTACCTTTTCCACACAGGACACAACCAGTGATTATAAATGATACATGCTAGTTGGGGGACACCTCACCATACACATCTCATATATTTGTAATGGTTCTTGAAATGTACAGTGTCTCAAACTACCTGTACGTTTAAACAATTAGGAGTGCTAAAAAAACTTATAAGCCTGTGTTCACATTTGAGGCATTGTTTACATTGTTCTTCTCACTCATAAAAGCAGAACGACTAAAATAACTGCAGAAATTGTGCCAATGAATCCCATTGCAATGACTGATGGGAAAAGCTCTCTGTCACAGCTAAGTGCTGCACTTTTATGTGTTATGTGTGTCTGATGAAATCTGTAATGGAGGATCTTAATGGAAAATCTATGAGAAATGTGAACACAGCTTGAGACAGGCCAGGTAGGTTTTTTTTTTTTTTAGTAAATTATCAATACATATAAAAGAAAAAAAGTAATAATCCGTGTGGCATATCTGCTAAAATACCAGTGTGCTATTTCTGATAAACTAGAGTACCCTTAGGCTGCATTCACACCTTCCACGTCCGCTCTGTGCAAGTCAGACGACACAGAAGTTGAATGCAACACCATCTTCCTTACTTGTAGTTTACTTCCCCATAGGGATGGCTGTTTACTATTGTACACATCATATAAATTTTTATGGCTAGGTTTACGCAATGTCTTTTAATGGCTGTTTTTTATTAGACTCAAAACACTGATCGTAGTTTAGCATACTTTGGCTGCCATTGCAATGACGGACGTTGGTTTATTATTCAGGTTTAATGCTGGCCGCTTTTAACACCCCCTTTTGGGTGTGGCTCTTAAAAAGTTACATTGAGTTCCGTTGAATAAAGGCCAGAAAATAAATCAGTGGGAACTAAAAATAACGGCCACACATTAATGTCATGGGGCTAGGTTCCTACTATGTAAAAACGACGGTCACCTTTCAAAATTAAGGTCGCCATTGTGCGAATAACACCCGATATTTTTTAAATAACGGATGTTATTTGCACAATCATGGCCGTTGTTATGAAAGACAGACGCCATTTTTACAGTGTAAACCTAGCCCATGACATTTGATGACCGCTACAAACGGACGTTATTCTATACATTGTATGAACAGACAGCCGTTGTTAACATTGACTGCAATAGAAATCATTGAAGAGTGAAAACAATGGCCGTTATTTTTAATAAAACTGGCAGCTGTTAGTTTAGCAAAAAAGACATCTGAACATAGCCTATATCTGCAATTGTTTCAGTGTACTACAAGTCTATAGTATAGAAGGGCTACATGTGTGAATCAGGGTTGCTGGAGGAACAGTTCCTACAGGGTAGGGCACATGTTTATAAGGTCTATTCAAAGTTTTGGGAAAAGTAGGAAAG
The DNA here is from genome assembly GCF_027789765.1 of Dendropsophus ebraccatus. NCBI lineage: Eukaryota > Metazoa > Chordata > Amphibia > Anura > Hylidae > Dendropsophus > Dendropsophus ebraccatus. The sequence goes on along the minus strand of NC_091457.1, from coordinate 35,818,837 downwards.
TTGAAGGAATCTCACCGTAGAAGCGGCTGCTCTGCTTCAGATAGATGTTGAGTTGAGTTAAAGGGTCCAGTGTTAATAGAGCTTATGGTCCACTTATATTTCTTGGCTACCAGCCTGTCGGGCTAGTTTTCCTGTAATTTGTAGTTGATGTAGCCCTTCCTCTGAGCCTGTGATATCACTTTTCTCACGTCATCCAGTTGCCTGTGACCTCTGTGTCTGTCAGGTCCTTGTCACCTTGATGACCATAACTGTACTCTGCCCTGTCTCTCTCCCTTTGTCACACACACATTCTCTTTCCTTTTGTTATAATCTTCCTGTTAATCCTTTTCTTCTCATCCCCCAATCCTTGGAGATCTCCAGCTGTTCCTTGCGTGGAGATGATCGTCATACTGATCCTGCTCACGCCATCTTGTGCTTGTTACTGGGTTATCTCTCTCTTTACGTGTTCAGAGGCTTATGCTTCAGCTCTTTCGCTGCCATACACAATCGTCTCACCTGGCTAATAGTAAATCTGTTCAGATCCAAATACAATGTGTATTCAATTTAGTTATAAATGTGCTACGGAAAATAATCTGTGCTACTCATTTGATGCATAGTGTCTTTGTCAAAAATGCCATGTTTTTCAGAGTGTTTTTGTGGGCCAAAAACTCTCTGGCCAGGTATTACATTAAAGAGGTATTCCCCCCAAAATTATTTTTGCATTAATACGTTGCCCTTTCCGTAGCTTTCCATCTTTCCCATATAAATCTATTACGGATTCTGCACAGTTCTGCTGTTATCTAGGTGCCCCCACCCCCACGGATTGCATAGAATCATCAGCTCTCAGTCCACTCCGACATGCTCCCTGCTCCTGGCCCGCACCCTCCGAGATGGCATCACGTGTCCTCCATCTCTTCAATGGGCTGGGTTAGAGCTTCTAACCCAGTCCACTGAAGTGAGGGAGGACAGTGAGACACTGCAGCTGTCTGCCTCTCTGACAGCAGCACCGCTCACTGTGTGCCCCTTGCCCTGGAGCTCACCAGCTCTATGTAACCTCCCCACCCAGAGCATACCCACAGTATGTGCCCCCCCTCATGCGGTGGCCGCATTTGTGAGTGCAGCCCCCCCACGTCTCCCGGTGGCCGCTCGCAGCCTCCGATAAGTGCAACTGTGTAGCGGCGCCCCCCACAGAGATCACCCATATCATACATCTCCTCCCCACCCACACTGTGTGCACGACCCCTTCACTCCTCCCCCATCCAGCTCACCCAGTGGCCGCCCGATGCTTCTGTGGATGCAAACCCTGAAGCGCCCGCCCACCCGCCGCCGACGAGCTTGAGCTTACCCGCACGCACCTCCATCAGGCTGTGCATTTACCCCCCACTCACCCATTGGCTTCCCGCAGCGCTCCTGTGCCTGCAGCCCCAACTGTGTGCCGCCCACAGCCTTCTCACACCTGGACGCCCGTAGCCCTCTCACCCGCGGCCGCCCGCAGCCCTCTTACCCGCGGCCGCCCGCAGCCCTCTCACCCGCGGCCGTCCGCAGCCCTCTCACCCGCGGCCACCCGCAGCCTTCTCACCATTGGACATCTCAGCTCTGCTACATAGTTTTCCCTATCTCAGCTCTGCTACATCGTTCTCACTATCTTTATCCTACAAAAATGGGCTATACACCAGTATACTCACAATCTCAAAAATCTTTATTAAATAATTATATTAAAATTATAAATGCAGAGCAGAATAAAAATATTCCTTCACACAGGATGGTAATACACAGTAATATACAGTATTGGAGGACAATTAGCTATAGCATAATAAAGCCCACAGTGGATACAAATAACCTGATCACATAAATAAAATGGCGTAATGCCTCCATAAAGTGCTGCAGATCTCCATATCTCCTCTAGATACTAAAGTGCATGTGCCAATACAGTCTCATATAAGTAAAATAGAATCCAGAAGACCGAAAAACTGTGACATTACCTGTGCTACTGTGTGTAGTTCCCCCCAACGCGCGTTTCGCGTCTGGCTTGATCACGGAGGCTGTATTCCTATCTCTAGATTGCACCCTTTTATACCTCTATGCCGGAAAGATGGCGTCTCGACGCCTCCCCATGTGAATCACGTGATGATCACATGACGCGGCGACCTGACGTCACACGCTCGCGGCCGAAGCCGAGGGCCTGCGCACTAGCGGTCACGTTGCCATAGGGACCAGGACGCGTTCACTCTGGATACGGCGTCGGCCATCTTGTATGTATATATTCCCAGAGCACCTATCTTTATTTATAATCTAATTATACTAATCAGGCTCTCTTTACCACCTGTTAATGACCAAAGCTATATTCATTAATCCTCCTCATTTTATAATGTATAAAAACCTCCTCAATTATTTAAATATATAGTGCTACATAAAATATTCGTGTAAAAATAAATAAATTAAAAAATATATAAATGAATCATATCCTATATATGTTGTGTGTATTCAAATATACTAACAATTACAATCATGTGATACCAAATAAATAATACCAAATAAATAATATACAAAATTATAAAAATATAAATATACAAACTGTATGAAAAAACTTTATCCAAAACCACTCATAAATATATGTGACAAAATTAACCACTTAATTAATATTCCTATAATGTTTTAATGTTATGATGTGCAACTAAACATCAAAGCACTGTTCCCACTGTGATATGATATGTGCAGGCATGTCATATATACACACGTGTGTACATGTGTACATATGCATGCGCGTGCAAAAAGCTATATCAAAAAAATTTATTAATTTTTAGTAATGTGTAAAAAAATATATATATATAAATAAGGATTGTGTGTGTATATAAAAGAAACTACAAATCATGCATGATAATCATAAAATTGTGTAACCAATATCTATAAAAAATTGTATCTAAATGTATACCAATAGTATAACTAAGTGTATATGTATTTCCATGTGGAAATAAAATATAAATAACAATGTGACATAATACTAGATGGCCACCAAAAAATCGATACTCATATAACCCAATACCAAAGGGCCATCTAAGCAGTTATACACAATTCCATACCCAAGTGTAAAAAATAATAAATAATGAACATATATAAAAAATATATCAATTAATATAAGGATCAGTCTATAACAGGATTTACGTCAGATATAACAGTCGCCATCTTCTTTGAAAAGTACGTCTTGATCTTCTCAAAGGTGCTCCTAAGGGTCAGGCATCAAGGGGCAATCAATATTACTCTAAAAAAATATAAAAATAAAAACCATTAGTAACAAAATAAAAACAATTTGGTAGCAGGAACCCCATGCTACACACATGTATGGTATCTTTATACCTAAACCTGGCTTAGGATTACAAGAATGGGGCAAAGCTTAGGACCTCATTGAGGCCCTTTGGGTTTACACAATCCACTTTATGTATCCAACGAGTCTCTAATTGGGCCAAGATCTTCCTCCAATCACCTCCCCTCCTATCTATATGTACTTTGTCTATCCCTCTTATCTTCAGAAGACTGCTGTTGCCATTGTGCATTTCCTTAAAGTGTCTGGCAATGGGTTTTAAAAATGTGGAGTCTTCAGCATCCATGGCTTTACGTATGTCTAGGACATGTTCACGAACTCTCACCTTGAGTTTTCGTGAAGTCAATCCCACATAAATCAGTTTACACGGGCATGTTGCATAATAAATAACACCTTCTGTTTTGCATGTAATATGTTGTGTTATTTTGAATCTCCTTTCTCCATTGCTTGATGTAAAATCAAATGCTCTCTCCACATTCGGGCAGGCGACACAATTTCCACATGGATAGCTACCCCACTTGGGGCCCTTTGAACCAAACATATTTTTTACTGTCGTGCCTCTATGATAACTTTTTACCAAAATATCTTTTAGATTCTCTGCCCTTTTATATGTGACTGCTGGCGTATCTCGTACCCACTTTCCAACCACCGGGTCCATATGTAAGATAGGCCAAAACTTCTGCAGCACATCCCTCATCTCCTGCGACTTGTTGTTATATGGGGTAATAAACCTTACCTGTTCTTCCTTTTGTTCTGCCAACTTTTCTCTAGGTTTTAGAAGATCTTCTCTTTTTACAGCCTTTGCTCGGTCCAGCCCTCGTTTAATAACTCGTCTGCTGTATCCTCTCGCCTCGAAGCGTTTTGTTCTCACTATCTCAGCTTTCCTACATCGTTCTCACTATCTCAGCTCTGCTACATCGTTTTCCCTATCTCAGCTCTGCTACATTGTTTTCCCTATCTCAGCTCTGCTACATCGTTCTTACTATCTCAGCTCTGCTACATCCCCATTACATCTCAGCTCTGCTACATCTTTCTCACTATCTCAGCTCTGCTACATCTTTCTCACTATCTCAGCTCTGCTACATCGTTCTCACTATCTCAGCTCTGCTACATCCCCATCACATCTCAGCTCTGCTACATCGTTTTCCCTATCTCAGCTCTGCTACATCCCCATCACATCTCAGCTCTGCTACATCGTTCTTAGTATCTCAGCTGTGCTACATCCCCATCACTTCTCAGCTCTGCTACATCATTCTCAGTATCTCAGCTCTGCTACATCATTCTCACTATCTCAGCTCTGCTACATCATCATCATTACCATCATCAGGCATAAGCATTGCATGATGGGCAATGTAGTTTCCTATCTTGATTATAGACCATCTTTTAGAAAAACTTGTAACTCAGGAACAGAAGCAGCTAGAAAGACGGGAGACGGCTCAAATACCCAAGGTAAAATTTTTGCCAATATAAGGTTAATTTTGCCAATTTTCGGACATTTTTGGTTAGGGATATTTTTCTGAACAAATGAAGCATGCTCTGGTTATAGTATTTTCCCATATAAAATTGTCTATGGGACTTTCTCTATTGAAAATGCCATGTTCATAATTACACTAAATAAAAAAAACACCACCAAAAGGGCATGTAAAACTGCCATCAAAACAATTAAAACATTTATATGAAGGGGGAGGAGTGAGGAGGAAGAGGAGACACTCCTCAATATGCCACCTGTATAGTATTATGTTCTTTTTGTGTCTCCTATATAGTATAGAACCCCCTGTAGCATATTATATTTTCTATGTACTTTCTGTATAGTATTTCCCCTCCTCCCTCTAGTATTACGCCCCTCTGTGCCCCCATAACGTAACAGGCCAAGTGTGTCCTCTACCTGCTGCAGACAGTGTCATAAAGCTGAGTGTGATTACATCAGTCTATGTACAAGGCTGCATGAAGGAGTGACGTTGCTAGTGACTTTCAGGGATAAACAGCGCAGATGGGTAAGTAGCACATCCATCTCAGCTGTCTCCCCCTAGTGGTCTGGTGGCTGGTGCCTTGCACGACCTGACTGGTCACACATGGTCTAACTGTGTCATGGTGCTACTACTGTGACACTGCAGAGGTCAGGGCACAGATGTTAGGGCCGACCAGAGGATTTCTCCAGTAGGCCAATGCAATGCTAAATGTGCATGTGGGATTACTGCTACTTGTCTTCTGCACATTAACAAAAGGGAGTTTTCAGGCATAGTATTAAAAGTTTCGCTAATTAAAAGCTAAGACTGTCTTTACACAGAGATTTATCTGACAGATTTTTGAAGCCAAAGCCAGAAACGGATTCGAGAAGAGGAGAAATCTCATTCTTTCCTTTATGACCTGTTCTCTGTTTATAGTCTATTTTCAACTTTGGCTTCAAAAATCTGTCAGATAAATCTGTCTGTGTAAAGGCACCCTAAGTGTGAATAAAGCCTGAACAAATTACAATTAAACTACAAGTAGAGGCAAGTGTGTCATCTTATTCTGCAGTCTAGAAGACTGACTTATTCTATTTGCAAAAGTGCCAAACTGCTGCCATCTACTGGAAGCTTTATAAAATGTAAGCAGGAGTGCAAGCAAAGCAGCCAGGGGGTAAGGGAGAATGATCCACGCACAGCCTTTCCTGCTAGACTCAAAATCAGTATATAAGATAATGTGAGTGGCACAAAACCAGCAGGGAGTAGCTCATGCTACAATGACTGTATTGCAGCGTGGAGACAAGGCCGGTAGCTATTTTGTTTGCATACAGCAGATTAGCTATCTACTAGTATACTTATTTATACATTTTTAACTGGTTAGCCTGTATTAGAACAGTGACCTCAGCTGCATTTCACCCTTTCTTGTATAATTTGGCTTTACAAATATGGTATGGTATTACGGTAAATACTGACAATGCATGTTTCTTATTTTCCCATTGTACTGTATATCTCAGCTAGACACTGCAAAACATACAGTTGTGCTCAAAAGTTTACATAACCTGCAGAATTTTTTTCAGAATATGAATAACACAAAAACGTTTTTTTTTCCCACTCATGGTTAGTGGTCGGGTGAAGCCATTTCTTGTCACACTACTGTGTTTTCTCTTTTTAAATTCATAATGACAACCAAAAATATCCAAATGGCCCTGATCAAAAGTTTACATACCTCAGTTCTAATTAGCGTTATTGCCCCCTCTAACATCAATGACAGCTTGAAGTATTTTGTGGTAGTTGTGGATGAGGCTCTTTTTTTTCTCAGGTGCTAAAGCTGCCCATTCTTCTTGGCAAAAAGCCTTCAGTTCCTATAAATTCCTGGGCTGTCTTGCATATACTGTGCACTTGAGATCTGCCCAGAGTGGCTCAATGATATTGAAGTCAGGACACTGAGATGGCCACTCCAGAACCTTCGCTTTGTTATGCTGTAGCCAATGACAGGTCGACTTAGCTTTGTTTTGGATCATTGTCATGTTGGAACGTCCATGTACTTCCCATGTGCAGCTTCTGGGCTGATGGGTGCAAATTTGCTTCCAGTATTTCAAACCAGTCTCTGCCGTGCTGTCCCGTCCTGCCAATCACCAGTTGCAGTACTGTCCCGTCTCAATCAGTGATTAGCTAGGCGGTCTTTCACTGCAGAGACACATTCGGAAGTGTCAGTGACGGCTGTGGTCGGAGAAGGCTGCAGACACAAGGCAGGAGGACACTGGAAATGTGTAGCTTAAAGCGTAACTGTCATTTCAGGGTCATTTTTTTTAAACATTAAATATCCACAGTACAAGCGATTTTAAGAAACTCTGTAATAGGTTTTATAAACCTCCCCCCTCACATCAGATAAAGCAGGATTTCTGTCTCCATTATGTGGCTATGGAGAGGGGAGGGGCTGTTAGGAGTGACTGAGCACGGAGGATTTCTGCACAGCACAACACCCTGCAATCTTCTCTCAGTAAGTTAATAGATAAGCACTGACCTTTCTGACACCTGAATTTAGCGTTTTAGGTGCCCAGAGAGTCTACAAACAGCTGACCTTCATGTCACCTCTTCCTGCTCCCTCATCTCCTCCAGCCCCTCCCCCCTTCATAGGCTTACAATGGAGAGAGCAGAGCCCGTCTTCACTGGCTTCTCTGTAATGAAGACGTGTTTGCCTGATAATGCACAGATAAGAAGTCAGGGGGGGGGGGGGAGGCTGGGAGATTGCTTCTTGAGTACAGAAGGAGGCTTTTTTGGCTGATAAAACCTATTACAGAGTTTCTTAAAATCGCTTATACTACGGATTTCTGCAATAAAAAAAAAATATGACAGTTACGCTTTAACCCCTTAACCTCTTAAGGACCCATGACGTACCGGCACGTCATGGATCACTGTCACTTAAGGACCCATGACGTACCGGTACGTCAGCCCTTTAAACGGGCGCCGCGGCCGGCCGGGTCCCGATCGGGGGAGATAGCCTGCTATAATACATAGCAGGCCATCTCTCCCTGTCGGCATGGAGGGTTGTTAACCCCCCCCATGCCGACGATCGCCGCTATTGGCTGATAAGCCCATAGCGGCGATCGGAACCTTTCCGGGCCATCGGTGGCCCGATGACCCGGAAAAAAATGGCGGTCGGTGCTGTCCGAGGACGGCACCGACCGCCATTACTGTAAAAAGTAATGGTGGTCACGGTACCACCGTCCCGATCGCCGTGAACGGCCGGCCAGCCGGCCGGCCGTTCACGGCGATCAAAGTCCCCACAAGTAATAAATACCTGCTCCGGACCCCTCAGCTAGGTAGCTGAGGGGTCCGGAGCAGGTATTTGTACATTACTCACCTGTCCCGGGGTCCTGATCGGCGTCTTCCGGGTTCCCGGCGTCCTCTTCATCTTGTCGGGACTTCGGCTTCTTCCGTGAGTCCCGATCGGCTTTTTCCGGCTCCAGCGTCGTCTATTTTCGTATTTTTCCGGCTCCAGCGTCGTCTATTTTCGGATCTTGCGCTCTGCTGCCCCCTAGCGGCTGATAAGTGTAATACACGTATCAGCCACTACAGGGATGTTCAGAATGTAGTAAAAAAAAATTTTTTTTTCCCAATTTTTTTTTTTTTCTATTTTCCGCACCCTATCGCCGCTGAGTGTTGATCAGCATCGCACGAAAGTGCGCTGCTAATCAGCAACTCCTCCTTTTTGGCGTAGGGTGGTTTTTTTTTATATCCTACTGCCACGGTCTGCTGATAAGTGCCGAACATAAGTGCGGCATTTATCAGCAACACCATTTTTGGCGTAGGTTTTTTTTGTATACTTACTGTAAAAAACACGTAAAAAAACACTACATTACACCACACTACATTGAATAAAGTTTTACACTACACCACTACATACCCCATATACTAGTCCCCGTATAAAGATGGCCCCCAGGGTGTTTTCGGTATCGGACGCATACATTATTATTGCCTCCGACACCGAAACAGCCAGTGAGGATGAATGGGGGGTCCTTTGTTCCTCCATTCATCCTCATCCTCCTCATCATCCAGTGACGTGTCTGGGAGTAGCGTAGCGTACGCTGCCCCCCAGACACGTCTTTTCCTCCAGTACCGTCCCAATAAGAGATGACGGTATGGCGTGAAATTCTACAAACTCTGTGAGAGTACCTCAGGGTACACTTACAGATTTAGGGTACATGCACACTGCGAAATGGCGAAGGATAACCCTTCGTGCATTCCGCAGCTGGCACCCGCCGGCGGACTGATGCAGGGGCGCGTCTCCGCCCGTGTCATAGACTCTATCCTATGCACGGGCGGATTCCATCATCCGTCATTCCATCAACACGTTGGACGCAGAGCGGAATCCGCCCGTGCATAGAATGGAGTCTACGACACGGACGGAGACGTGCACCTGCATCAGTCCGCCGGCGGGTGCCAACTGCGGAATGCACAAAGGGTTATCCTTCGCGATTCCGCAGTGTGCACGTACCCTTAGAGTGTATGAAGGAAGGGACACTCGAATCCAGCCCCCAGATGCCCCCAGATGCCCCCTCCCCCCCCCATCCTCGGAGTTAGTGGGGACATCGTCCGGGAACTGATCTTCCCACTGCTGGATAAAGGTCACCACCTGGACGGGGATAACTTTTATACCAGCACCCCCTCTTCCGGTCCCTCGCTGCCCGAGCTACTGTAGCTTGCGGCACGATCCGTAAATATCAGAAGTAGTAATAGAGCCCTAATATTTAGCAGCCATGGAGCGGACCCAGCACTTCTGGATATGAAGGACCCCGTATCGCACCAGGACAACATTTTCCAGGTGACGTCCCCCACACTGGAGAAAGGGAGACCCCAGAAGAAGTGCAGAGTGTGGCGTAACAGGGGGATCAGGAAGGACAACATTTTCCAGTGTGACACCTGTCCTGATCCCCCCGGCCTCTGCATACTGGATCGCTCCAAGGCGCACCACACGTCACTGGGGTTCTACATTATCTAAATTCTGTCCCTTATTCCTATTTCAGGGGTCACGTTGATCCAGGGATTATTCTGATCGACAATATGGAGTCGGGAAGGAATTTTTCCCCTGTGATAAAGCTACTGTCGTCTGCCTCACAAGGGTTTTTTGCCTTCCTTTGGATCAACACAGGTTGAATTTGATGGACACCTGTCATTTCCAACCTTATAAACTAATAATTGGCCTAATACCCCCAAATAAATTAGAATTGTCCCTTTTCCACAGCTAAGTAGGTATGGCCGCCATTCCCATTAGAGGATGCCATGATGCAATTACAAAGCCTCTGTGCGGCCAGGACAGTAGAAACCCCCCACAAGTGACCCCATTCTGGAAACTACACCCCATAAGGAATCTAACAAGTGGGGCAGCGGGTATATGGCCCCCTGGTGACGGCCACATTTGGGACGTGAAAATGAAAAAAATGGTATTTTTTATTTTCACGGCACATGTTCTACACATGTGCCCATCACTAGTGGGGTCCATATGCTCACTGCACCCCTTGTTAGATTCCTTATGGGGTGTAGTTTCCAGAATTGGGTCACTTGTCGGGGATTTCTACTGTTCTGGCAGCACAGGAGCTTTGTAATTGCGACATGGCCTCCATCCCCCATTCCAGCCTCTAAATGGCGCTCTGTCCTTTTGGTGACTTGCCCTGTGCCCATATGGCAAATTATGTCCACATGTGGGGTATTTTCGTACTCAGGGGAAACTACCCTACACGTTTTGTGTTCATTTTCTTTTTTAACCCCTTGTGGAAATGGAAAAAAATCAAGGCTAGACCAACATTTAGTGTAATTTTTTTTAATTTTTACTCTAAATCATTGATCTTGTCTTGATTTTTTCATTTTCACAAGGGGTTAAAAGATTAAAAAAAACACAATGTGTAGAGCAATTTCCCCTGAGTACGGAAATACCCCACATGTGGACATAAAGCGCCATGCGGGTGCAGGGTAAGCCTCCAAAGGGAAGGTGCGCCATTTGGTTTTTGAAGGCTGGATTTGGATGGAATGGATTTCGAGGGGCCATGTTGCATTCAAAAGGCCCCTGTGTTGCCAAGACAGTTAAACCCCCCACAAGTGACCCTATTATGGAAACTACACCCCTCAAGGAATGTAACAAGGGGTGTAGTCAGCATATGGACCCCACTGGTGACGGGCACAAATGTGGAACAATGTGGCGTGAAAATGAAATATTAAATTTTTTACACTATAATGTTGGTCTAGCCTTGAATTTATCATTTTCACAAGGGGTTAAAAGAGAAAAAAACACAAAATGTGTAGAGCAATTTCCCCCGAGTCCGTAAATACCCCACATGTGGACATAAAGCGCCATGTGGGCGCAGGGCAAGCCTCCGAAGGGAAGGAGCGCCATTTGGATTTTAGAGGTTGGATTTGGCTAGAATGGATGATGAACGCCATGTCGCATTTACAGAGCCCTCGTGCTGCCAAAACACTGTAAACCCCCCACAAGTGACCCCATTCTGGAAACTACACCCCTCAAGGAATCTAACAAGGGGTGCAGTGAGGATATGGACCCCTGGATGACGGGCACATTTGTGCCATGAAAGTGAAAAAATGAAAATTTTCACTTTCACATCACATTTTTCCACATTTGTGCCCGTCACCAGTGGGGTCCATATGCTCACTGCACCCCTTGTTAGATTCCTTGAGGGGTGTAGTTTCCAGAATGGGGTCACTTGTGGGGGGTTTCCAGTGTCTTGGTAGCACGAGGGCTCTGTAAATGCGACATGGCCCTTGAAATCCATTCCAGTAAAATCCAGCTTCCAAAAGCCAATTGGCGCTCCTTCCCTTTGGAGGCTCGTCCTGCGCCCGCTTGGCACTTTATGTCCACATGTGGGGTATTTCCGTACTCGGGAGAAACTGCGCTACATGTTTTGTGTTTTTTTTTTCCTTTTATCCCTTTGTGAAAATGAAAAATTGAAGGCTAGAACAACATTTTAGTGTAAAAAATACTTTAGTCTTTTTTCAAGCCATATTGTTTGGAAAATCTGTGAAGCACCTGTGGGGTCCAGATGCTCACCGCACCCCTTGTTACATTCCTTGAGGGGTGTAGTTTTCTAAATGGTGTCCCTTTAGGGGTGTTTTTTAGGTTTTGGCACCCCAGAGCCTCTGCCAACCTGAAGTGGTACAGTCAAAAATGACCAAAAATAACGGAGCCATTGAAATTCACTAGGCGCTCCCTTATATCTGAGGCTTGTGGTTGCGTCAAATAGCGCAATAGGGCCACATATGGGGTATTTCTATAAACTGCAGAAACGGGGCAATCAATATTGGGGTGCATTTCTCTGGTAATAGGTTTATAATTATGAAAAATATTGGATTACAATAAAATCTCTGCACAGAAAATTAAAATTTTCAAATTTCTTACACACTTAGCTTTTATTTCTGTGACTCCCCTAAAGGGTTAAAAAACTTTCTGGATGTGCTTTTGCAGAGTTTAGGGGGTGCAGTTTCTGAAATGGGGTGCTTCGTGAGGCTTTCTAACACACAGTCCCCTCAAATACACTTTAAACCTGAACAGTTCCCTAAAAATATCTGATTTTGAAATTTTACTGAAAAATTGGAAATTTGCTGTTAATGTTTTAAGCTTCCTATTGTCTAAAAATAATGAAATATAGTTTAATAAATGCCGCCAACATAAAGTAGACATGTTGCTAATGCTATTTAATATATAATTTATGTGGTATAACCATTTTCTGTATAAGCAGAAAAGTTTTAAAGTTGGAAAAATGCATTTTTTCACAATTTTTCACGCTATTTTGAGTTTTTTCATAAAGATTCGTTATAAGTATCGACTCCAATTTACAAGAAATGTGAAGTACAATATGTCACGAGAAAACAATCTCAGAATCAGCCGGATAGGTAAAAGCATCCCGAAGTTATTAATGAATAAAGTGACACTGGTCAAATTCATAAAATTTGCTCCGGTCCTTAAGGCCATTTCAGGCCCGGTCCTTAAGGGGTTAAGGACCGGGCCTGAAATGGCCTTAAGGACCGGAGCAAATTTTATGAATTTGACCAGTGTCACTTTATTCATTAATAACTTCGGGATGCTTTTACCTATCCGGCTGATTCTGAGATTGTTTTCTCGTGACATATTGTACTTCACATTTCTTGTAAATTGGAGTCGATACTTATAACGAATCTTTATGAAAAAACCCAAAATAGCGTGAAAAATTGTGAAAAAATGCATTTTTCCAACTTTAAAACTTTTCTGCTTATACAGAAAGTGGTTATACCACATAAATTATATATTAAATAGCATTAGCAACATGTCTACTTTATGTTGGCGGCATTTATTAAACTATATTTCATTTTTTTTAGACAATAGGAAGCTTAAAACATTAGCAGCAAATTTCCAAATTTTCTGTAAAATTTCTAAATCAGATATTTTTAGGGAACTGTTCAGGTTTAAAGTGTATTTGAGGGGCCTGTATGTTAGAAAGCCCCACAAAGCACCCCATTTCAGAAACTGCACCCCCTAAACTCTGCAAAAGCACATCCAGAAAGTTTTTAACCCTTTAGGGGAGTCACAGAAATAAAAGCTAAGTGTGTAAGAAATTTGAAAATTTTAATTTTCTGTGCAGAGATTTTATTGTAATCCAATATTTTTCATAATTATAAACCTATTACCAGAGAAATGCACCCCAATATTGATTGCCCCGTTTCTGCAGTTTATAGAAATACCCCATATGTGGCCCTATTGCGCTATTTGACGCAACCACAAGCCTCAGATATAAGGGAGCGCCTAGTGAATTTCAATGGCTCCGTTATTTTTGGTCATTTTTGACTGTACCACTTCAGGTTGGCAGAGGCTCTGGGGTGCCAAAACCTAAAAAACACCCCTAAAGGGACACCATTTAGAAAACTACACCCCTCAAGGAATGTAACAAGGGGTGCGGTGAGCATCTGGACCCCACAGGTGCTTCACAGATTTTCCAAACAATATGGCTTGAAAAAAGACTAAAGTATTTTTTACACTAAAATGTTGTTCTAGCCTTCAATTTTTCATTTTCACAAAGGGATAAAAGGAAAAAAAAAACACAAAACATGTAGCGCAGTTTCTCCCGAGTACGGAAATACCCCACATGTGGACATAAAGTGCCAAGCGGGCGCAGGACGAGCCTCCAAAGGGAAGGAGCGCCAATTGGCTTTTGGAAGCTGGATTTTACTGGAATGGATTTCAAGGGCCATGTCGCATTTACAGAGCCCTCGTGCTACCAAGACACTGGAAACCCCCCACAAGTGACCCCATTCTGGAAACTACACCCCTCAAGGAATCTAACAAGGGGTGCAGTGAGCATATGGACCCCACTGGTGACGGGCACAAATGTGGAAAATTGTGACGTGAAAGTGAAAATTTTCATTTTTTCACTTTCATGGCACAAATGTGCCCGTCATCCAGGGGTCCATATCCTCACTGCACCCCGTGTTAGATTCCTTGAGGGGTGTAGTTTCCAGAATGGGGTCACTTGTGGGGGGTTTACAGTGTTTTGGCAGCACGAGGGCTCTGTAAATGCGACATGGCGTTCATCATCCATTCTAGCCAAATCCAACCTCTAAAATCCAAATGGCGCTCCTTCCCTTCGGAGGCTTGCCCTGCGCCCACATGGCGCTTTATGTCCACATGTGGGGTATTTACGGACTCGGGGGAAATTGCTCTACACATTTTGTGTTTTTTTCTCTTTTAACCCCTTGTGAAAATGATAAATTCAAGGCTAGACCAACATTATAGTGTAAAAAATTTAATATTTCATTTTCACGCCACATTGTTCCACATTTGTGCCCGTCACCAGTGGGGTCCATATGCTGACTACACCCCTTGTTACATTCCTTGAGGGGTGTAGTTTCCATAATAGGGTCACTTGTGGGGGGTGTAACTGTCTTGGCAACACAGGGGCCTTTTGAATGCAACATGGCCCCTCGAAATCCATTCCATCCAAATCCAGCCTTCAAAAACCAAATGGCGCACCTTCCCTTTGGAGGCTTACCCTGCACCCGCATGGCGCTTTATGTCCACATGTGGGGTATTTCCGTACTCAGGGGAAATTGCTCTACACATTGTGTTTTTTTTTATCTTTTAACCCCTTGTGAAAATGAAAAAATCAAGACAAGATCAATGATTTAGAGTAAAAATTAAAAAAAAATTACACTAAATGTTGGTCTAGCCTTGATTTTTTTCCATTTCCACAAGGGGTTAAAAAGAAAATGAACACAAAACGTGTAGGGTAGTTTCCCCTGAGTACGAAAATACCCCACATGTGGACATAATTTGCCATATGGGCACAGGGCAAGTCACCAAAAGGACAGAGCGCCATTTAGAGGCTGGAATGGGGGATGGAGGCCATGTCGCAATTACAAAGCTCCTGTGCTGCCAGAACAGTAGAAACCCCCCACAAGTGACCCAATTCTGGAAACTACACCCCATAAGGAATCTAACAAGGGGTGCAGTGAGCATATGGACCCCACTAGTGATGGGCACATGTGTAGAACATGTGCCGTGAAAATAAAAAATACCATTTTTTTCATTTTCACGTCCCAAATGTGGCCGTCACCAGGGGGCCATATACCCGCTGCCCCACTTGTTAGATTCCTTATGGGGTGTAGTTTCCAGAATGGGGTCACTTGTGGGGGGTTTCTACTGTCCTGGCCGCACAGAGGCTTTGTAATTGCATCATGGCATCCTCTAATGGGAATGGCGGCCATACCTATTTAGCTGGGGAAAAGGGACAATTCTAATTTATTTGGGGGTATTAGGCCAATTGTTAGTTTATAAGGTTGAAAATGACAGGTGTCCATCAAATTCAACCTGTGTTGATCCAGAGGAAGGCAAAAAACCCTTGTGTGGCAGACGACAGTAGCCTCATCACAGGGGAAAATTCCTTCCCGACTCCATAATGGCGATCAGAATAATCCCTGGATCAACGTGACCCCTGAAATAGGAATAAGGGACAGAATTTAGATAATGTAGAACCCCAGTGACGTGTGGTGCGCCTTGAAGCGATCCAGTATGCAGAGGCCGGGGTGATCAGGACAGGTGTCACACTGGAAAATGTTGTCCTTCCTGATCCCCCTGTTACCCCACACTCTGCACTTCTTCTGGGGTGTCCCTTTCTCCAGTGTGGGGGACGTCACCTGGAAAATGTTGTCCTGGTGTGATACGGGGTCCTTCATATCCAGAAGCGCTGGGTCCGCTCCATGGCTGCTAAATATTAGGGCTCTATTACTGCTTCTGATATGTTCGGATGGTGCCGCAAGCTACAGTAGCTCAGGCAGCGAGGGACCAGAAGAGGGGGTGCTGGTATAAAAGTTATCCCCGTACAGGTGGTAACCTTTATCCAGCAGTGGGAAGATCAGTTCCCGGACGATGTCCCCACTAACTCCGAGGATGGGGGGGGGGGAGTGGGCATCTGGGGGCTGGATTCGAGTGTCCCTTCCTTCATACACTATAAGGGTACTTCCAACTGCGGAATCGCGAAGGATAACCCTTTGTGCATTCCGCAGTTGGCACCCGCCGGCGGACTGATGCAGGCGCGCCTCTCCGTCCGTGTCATAGACTCCATTCTATGCACGGGCGGATTCCGCTCTCTGTCCAACGTATTCATTCTTTGGATGGACGACGGAATCCGCCCGTGCATAGAATGGAGTCTATGACACGGGTGGAGACATGCGCCCGCATCAGTCCGCCGGCGGGTGCCAGCTGCGGAATGCACGAAGGGTTATCCTTAGCCATTCCGCAGTGTGCACGTACCCTAAATCTGTAAGTGTACCCTGAGGTACTCTCACAGAGTTTGTAGAATTTCACACCATACCGTGATCTCTTATTGGGACGGTACTGGCAGAAAAGAAGTGTCTGGGGGGCAGCGTACGCTACGCTACTCCCAGACACGTCACTGGATGATGAGGAGGATGAGGATGAATGGAGGAACAAAGGACCCCCCATTCATCCTCACTGGCTGTTTCGGTGTCGGAGGCAATAATAACGTATGCGTCCGATACCGAAAACACCCTGGGGGCCATCTTTATATGGGGATTGGTATATAGGGTATGTAGTGGTGTAGTGTAAAACTTTATTCAATGTAGTGTGGTGTAATGTAGTGTTTTTTTACGTGTTTTTTACAGTAAGTATACAAAAAAAACCTACGCCAAAAATGGTGTTGCTGATAAATGCCGCACTTATGTTCGGCACTTATCAGCAGACCGTGGCAGTAGAATATAGAAAAAAAACACCCTACGCCAAAAAGGAGGAGTTGCTGATTAGCAGCGCACTTTCGTGCAATGCTGATCAACACTCAGCGGCGATAGGGTGCGGAAAATAGAAAAAAAAAAAATTGGGAAAAAAAATTATTTTTTTTACTACATTCTGAACATCCCTGTAGTGGCTGATACGTGTATTACACTTATCAGCCGCTAGGGGGCAGCAGAGCGCAAGATCCGAAAATAGACGACGCTGGAGCCGGAAAAATACGAAAAAAGACGACGCTGGAGCCGGAAAAAGGCGATCGGGACTCACAGAAGAAGCCGAAGTCCCGACAAGATGAAGAGGACGCCGGGAACCCGGAAGACGCCGATCAGGACCCCGGGACAGGTGAGTAATGTACAAATACCTGCTCTGGACCCCTCAGCTACCTAGCTGAGGGGTCCGGAGCAGGTATTTATTACTTGTGGGGACTTTGATCGCCGTGGCCGGCCGTTCACGGCGATCGGGACGGTGGTACCGTGACCACCATTACTTTTTACAGTAATGGCGGTCGGTGCCGTCCTCGGACAGCACCGACCGCCATTTTTTTTTCCGGGTCATCGGGCCTCCGATGGCCCGGAAAGGTTCCGATCGCCGCTATGGGCTTATCAGCCAATAGCGGCGATCGTCGGCATGGGGGGGGTTAACAACCCTCCATGCCGACAGGGAGAGATGGCCTGCTATGTATTATAGCAGGCTATCTCCCCCGATCGGGACCCGGCCGGCCGCGGCGCCCGTTTAAAGGGCGGACGTACCGGTACGTCATGGGTCCTTAAGTGACAGTGATCCATGACGTGCCGGTACGTCATGGGTCCTTAAGAGGTTAAAGTGACACTGTCGCCTCCTTTTTGCATTCTGACATCTCTACACAGGTGTAAAAGGTAAATTTAGCGGTTTTCATACCTTATTTTATATCATACGTTATGGTGCTTGTTCAAGTAAAAAGTCATCTTTTATCAACTGCAGATTCTGTTAAGTGGGCGTGGTCTCGCGGCATTAGTGCCACTTAGCCCCACCCACAACGCCAGAGTTGGCCCCGCCCCTTCGTCGGTCATTGGAACAGGCTGGCTGAAAAGTCTAGACCCCACCCCCTTTAAGTCGGCCAACCAGTGGGCGTCAAGGGGGTGGGGTCAACTACACAGTTGTGGGCGGGGCTAAGTGGCGCTAATGCCGCGAGGCCACGCCTGCTTAATACAATCTGCAGTTGATAAAAGATGACTTTTTACTTGAACAAACACCATGACGTATGATATGAAATAAGGTATGAAAAACGCTAAATGTACCCTTTACACCTGTGTACAGATGTCAGAATGCACAAAGGGGGTGACAGTGTCACTTTAATCTTAAAGAGGACCTGTCACCCCCGATGCCGGGGTGACAGGCTCCTGACCCCCCGTTAGAGCCCCCTATACTCACGTGATCCTGCCAGGTCCCGCTTCTGGAGATGGTCGGGTCACGGAGATATCGGCGCCCGAAGCGCGTGCTCCTCAGATGAGTCCAACACTCATAGAGAATGACAGGAGAGTCCAGCGCTCTGTCATTCTCTATGAGCGTTGTACTCATCTGAGGAGCGCGCGCGCCGGGCTGCAGCAGCTGAGATCTCCGTGACCCAACCATCTCCAGAAGCGGGACCCGGCAGGATCTTGTGAGTATAGGGGGCTCTAACGGGGGGTCGGGAGCCTGTCACCTCGGCACGGGGGGTGACAGGTTCCCTTTAAGCTTAATCTTAATCTTTATTATATTTTATATATGCCTAAGAACCCCTTTAAGCCATGCATCAGCTATTACAGGGAGCAATGGGCGGACAAATTTTTCAACTTGCTGAAAGCCAATGATCAGCCAACCAGGAAACTATTTAGCAGATAATTGCTCCATGTATTGGAGCCTCAAGGATTTGTGACATCACAGACAACATGGTTGTACCCTCCTGACAGTCACTTTTTGACAACACTGCTTTTTGATTGTCATAAATTCCAAATAGCTTTTTACCATCCTCGTCAGTATGGCTATTTATAGGCAGTTTATCAAATGGTGCTACTCTCTTACTGGTGCACATATGGTATAATGCTATGGATGAATGCAAGAAATTGCGCAATTCGCTGCTACGGTCTGCCTGGTCTTTTTTGTTTCATGTTCTTTACATTCAGGGTATGTGCATACTGAGCAATTTAGACGGAAAGTCCGTCACGTAATCCGTCCCTCGCGCCAGCTCGTGGATACCGGCGGGCGCGTGCGTCTCCGCCCGTGTCATAGACTCCATTCTATGCAAGGGCGGATTCCTTTCTCCGTCCAAAGAATGATCAAGTTCATTCTTTGGACGGAGGAAGGAATCCGCCCCTGCAAAGAATGGAGTCTATGACACAGACGGAGACGCGCGCGCCCGCTGCAGTCCGCGAGCAGGCGCGAGCTGGGAATTCCGCGACGGAGGTTCCGTCTCAATTCCTCAGTGTGCACATACCCTAAGGGAGGAAATGTATGAAAAGCGCAATTTTTACCCTGCTAGCGCCCTTCTGACATGCTGCGCAGGAGACTCCACTCCATGCACAAAAATTATCAATAGCAGCACAGGCCATGATAAAAACTGCACACTTTTTTTCGGCTAAAAAGGCTAATAAACTACGCCAGGGTCGGACTGGAGTACTGCTGTGCAATTTTTTTTTTTTAACACAAAATACAAAAAACCCCACACATGATAAATTTGGCTAAAAGTAGCTCGTATAAACCATTCCCCAATGATGCCCCCTCCAAGCAAATTCTTTTTTAAAAGGCGCAGCTGGGGTAAATGCAAAAATAGAGCAGACTGCTTAATAAATGTTACAAAAAAAATAAAATATACGCAGTGTGCAACAAGAATCCTTGATAACACCTTGCGAGTCACAGGAGAGATTTTTGTTGATGTAGGCTATGTTAACACACAGTATTTTTGCTCACTATTTTGGTCCTCATATTGCCACCAAAACTAGGAGTGGATTGAAAACACAGAAAGGGTATGCTCACACACTGCTGAAATTTAGTGGATGGCCGACACTTAATGGCAAATAATTGGCATTATTTTAAAACATCGGCCGTTGTTATGAAAGAACGCCATTTGTCAAAAATTGACCGCCATCCACAAAATTTCAACAGTGTGTGAACATAGCCTTTCTGTGTTTTCAATGCACTCCCGGTTTTGGTTGCAATGTGAGGACCACAATACTGAGCAAAAATACTGTGTGTGAACCTAGCCGTAGTGTGTAAACAAGACTATTCAAAGCAAAAGAGCTGTTCTACTTGCTGTGATGGCCTTACAATAAAGAAAAACCCAGAGCAATGAATAAACTGAGCCCCCTGCATCATGCTGGGTTTATGGCATCTTGTATTTAAAGTCCTGGAAAACTTGGATACAGCCTATGGCTCTATGGGTTTCCTAGGCAGCCCTAGGGCTGCATCCAACTTTTTCAGCCACCAGTATTACAAATGCCAAATGATTGGACTGGAGCACGCTCCAGTTGTGCTCATCTCTAGTCATTTTCTTAAAGAGTCACTGTCGTATTTTTTTTTTTTGCAGAAATCAATAGTCCAGGCGATTTTAAGAAACTTTGTAATTGGGTTTATTAGCCAAATCTGCCATTATCTGCATGTAAAAAGCCTTTTCCCAGGTCCCCCCCTCCTTCCTCTTTTTCATCCACTCTGAAAAATCTGAAAATTGTGACTTGTTGCAGGAGACGTCCCCTGTCTGTTCTAGGGAGAGGGGAGGGGGGAGGAGGAAGGAGGGAGTTAGCCGGCAGCAGAAAGCAGATAACAGAGGATTACAGGCAGGGAGCTGGGTGACAGCTGTAATCCGAGCTCAGACAGGTCACTGGTGACTGTCACAGGAGATATCCCGTGAGGGATTTGTAGATTAACTCTTAGTTGTCCTGTTTTGGTCTTTTCTTTAGCTCTCTCCATAGGAGAACAATGAAGACAGGGGGGAGAGCTTCAAACTGATTTTTCATGATAAAAATGCATTTTTTGGATAATAAACCCAATTACAAAGTTTCTTAAAATCGCCTGGACTATTGATTTCTGAAAAAAAAAAAATTCACGACAGTGACACTTTAAACCTTCCCAGTTCAATTTTTTTTGTGTGTCAACAATACAATTCCTCTAGAAAGGGGTGTAGTAAGCAGATTCTCCCCACCAAATATTGACCATACATGCAAAGTAATGGTGTTCTGTAAAGATAACTTTCAGCAGTCTCCTCCCTACCAGTACAAGCAGGATTACAATCATACAATTAAAGGTGACAGCTAAGCCTCACTTCTCCCTGCACAGATCACAAAGCATGCACATAGATGTCAATAGGGTCCCCTTCTGTTTATTGTTTCTATGTCCATGTGGCCTGCTAAAAAACATATCTCTAGATGCTATTAAAATCAGCTCAGAAAAGATGGCTGCTTCCGTAATAATGCACTAAAATAATTTATGGTTGAAAAATAGAAACAGAACAAAGTGTTACACTAACATGCTTTTTTAAAAACAAATCTGTAAAAAAAAAAGCATGGAATTTGCAGGTTGTGATGCCTACATTCTCTGCATGACCTGGATTTTTGCAGTGTCAGGATTACTAAATAATCAATAAGATAAAACAGAAGCCATTGAGCTGTGTCTTGTAGGATCTCTGCTTTCATTTGGGGGTTCATATTTTGGGAGTTTTCAGGAATGGACTGGGCTTCTCACACATCTCCCTGCAATTTCTGCTTCACAGTATTTAGCATCCATTTGGTGACACTGAGATACGAGGCACTGACACTGGGCTTGGAAAGATGCAAGGAGGATGCTCTGACATCAGGTATAAAGAAATGCAGGGGATGGACTGCACATGGAGAGGTCCATGGAGCATACTATGATATTAAGCATGGTTGGATATGAGGCATGGAGAGAAGAAGAGAGCATACTAAAGTATTGGGCATGGAGAAATGCGGAGAGCTGACTCTTACATGAGGCACAGAGATATATGGGGAGTATGAGGCATGTATAGATAGAGGGTGTATATTTTGTAAAAGGAAAGAAGTGGAAGTATACATTAAAATATGTAGAGATAAAAATATAATAGTTCTTTGGACAGTTTTGGGGGTCTGCTAGACCCACAGCATCAATTCTTTTATAACAATTGGCCTTGTAAATGTGAAACGAGAGAACTCAGGATACAGGCCATGCTCAGGCCTGACAGAGTTTGTGCACAGTGAGCAGGCAACAGACAGGTGAGGGCAGGTAACTAGAGATGAGCGAACCTCAAGCATGCTCAAGTCCATCCGAACCCGCTCGTTCGGTATTTGATTAGCAGTGGCTGCTGAACTTGCATATGCAGTGTCCCAGAACAGGCTGTCTGTTTCTCACTAAGTTTACTTTTATTACTATAGCCATGCCTGTCCTGGAAACTATATGCACTGCAACAGTTTACTGTGTAATCCCTATTACTCTCAGGTTCATGTGTATCTTGTGTGCATAACTATGTGCAGTGGTATGCAAAGGCTGGTGATCACGTGACCGTGCCAGGTAACCATGGTTCCTCCAATGGCCGTCTAGCTTTGGCCAGGGGTACCATGTGACTTCCCCTTGCTGCGCAGTCCCGGACCCTGCTCCCAAGCAAGGAGGTCATGTGCGTGTCTCTCTTCACCTTCGGAAGAGTGGACTCGGTGCTCTGCTGTAGCAATTCCTGGCTGTCCGCCTGCTCAAGTGTCTGGGGTATCCTCTCATCTGGGTGTTGTTCCTGTCCTCAATCTCCTCATCAACTCAAGATATTCACCGCAAGTACTAAAATCCACCCAGCCTCTCTATTCCTCTATCGCTACTACTCCCATCATCCAGCACGCTTCACCTCAGCCTATGCAGCACCACCTTTGCTCTGTCTGTTTAAACCTGCTATATACCCGGTTGCATCCGGAAGAGACTGTTGCTACCAGTTACCTCAGTTACAATAAACTTGTAACCACCGCTGTTACTGAACCCTGGCATTGGTGTCCCTTATCTGGTGCCCCGACTAGGTACAGCGAAGAATCGCATGCCCAGTATCCCGCATAGTACCGCAGACCGGCCTACAGCTGTGCCACCCTCGTGCGAGCACCGTGACAACTCTATACCCTGCAGCTGCCCCGGTTCCTGCCTGCTAGTAACACCTGCACTGTGGAGTGGCCCTCACGGGCCAGGGCATCGCACATAAAGCTGTAAGGTTGTCTGGAAAACATGGATACAGCCAATGACTATATCCATGTTTTCTACATAGCCTTAGGGCTTTATCTAACTTGAGCAGCCACCGCTAATCAAATGCCGAAAGTCCGCATGGACTCGAGCATGCTCGCGGTTCGCTTATCTCTACAGGTAACAAATCATGGCCAAAAATAGTAATGGACCAGCAATCAATAGCAGCACATGCCAGAGCCTAACTGCAGTTGGCCCGGCAAAAAAATTGGCACTGGCACTTTAGGGTGCCTTCACACACACCGGATCCGCAGCGGATTTCACGCTGCAGATTTGCAGCTAAATCCGCTGCAGATCCAGTGTCAGTGTATCCATTGTCAGTGTATCGATTAATAAACCGCTGCATGTATGTAAGTTAACCCCCCGGCGGCCGGAGCATACATCATTCCCCGCTTTGGCTTGCTTTAGGGGTTCCCGGCTTCTGCTCACCCCACTAATTGGCTGAGCGGGACATCCTGCCGAGAACCCCCGAAGCAAGCCAGAGCGGGCAAGTGGTGATGTATGCTCCGGCTGCCGGGAGATTAACATACATAAGCACAGTGTGATGTCAATCCCACTGCGAGTATGTATTCTCATAGAGATACACTGGTTCCGCAGCAGATTTTGCTGTGAATCCCTAACGTGAAATCCACTGCGGATCCGGTGTGTGTGAAGGCACCCTTAAGTACAGGTAGATCAAGCAGCAGCAAGTGCACGCAGCAAGAAGGTGCCTGGACCACACACCAATAACCATTCCCGCAGCACTGAAGAGAACACGCATGTGCCTCTCATACTGCATTCCCTGGATGGTGCGAGAAAGAGAAGTGTCTGATTATGCATAGCTGAATATTACAGATGAAATGGGCTTCATTAGGGTTCGTACAAAGCACTCACAGTGCGGCAAAATAACTTATTTGCATATTCATATAGAAACTAATTACTCTAAAAGTGCCTTCACACAACGGATCCCCAGCGGATTTTACACTGTGAATTTACAGCAAAATCCGCTGCGGATTCATTGCCTTGTATTTTCTATAAGAATGCATACTGGCAGCGGGATTGATATCCTGCTGCGAGTAAGTTAAAGGGGTAGTGCGGGTAAAAAATTATTCACAGAATAACACACATTACAAAGTTATACAACTTTGTAATGTATGTTATGTCTGTGAATGGCCCCCTTCCCCGTGTCCCACCACCCCCACCCGTGTACCCGGAAGTGTAGTGCATTATACATTACCTGATCTGTGTCGCGCCCGTCCACCATCTTGTGCCAAACGTCATCTTCGGCCGGCCGGCCCGAACACCTCCGATCTTCCCGAGTGCCGGTCGCGTCATCAGCTGCTCAGCCGCGATTGGCTGAGCATAACTGTGCTCGGCCAATCGCGGCTCAGCGGCTGATGACGCGTGTCGGCACGGATCAGGTATGTATAATGCACTACACTTCCGGGTACACAGGTGGGGGGTGGTGGGACACGGGGAAGGGGGCCATTCACAGACATAACATACATTACAAAGTTGTATAACTTTGTAATGTGTGTTATTTTGTGAATAATTTTTTACCGCCGCACTACCCCTTTAACTCCCGCCGGCCGGAGCACACTGTACCTGCGGCAGGGCAGCACACGGATTGCCAGAGTGGGATGTCCAGCCGTGAACCCCCGAAATGGCACTGGAATGAGGATGTAGGCTGCTACAGGGAGATATCAGAAGCTTTGTATGGTTTGTTCATACGAACCTATTATAGTTTCCCTTTAAGCATGAGAAAGTCATCACATAACTCTCCTAGAGCAAATCCTGAGGATACTAATTGTCTATTGAATTGCAAAATGGAAATATACAAAAAAAATGGTAACACAAATAATTTCTTGTTGCTATATGTAAGTAGTTATATCAACAACTTTGCAAAATAGATCATTTAAAATGTACAACAAAAGTTTTTTTTTTTTAATACAATTTTTTTTTTGGATAGTAGAAATACACATTAACCAGCTATGAATCGACACTCAGCTAAAGAACTGTGTTGTTATCAGATATCTATAAACCTTTAAGAGGACCTGTCACCCCCTGTGCCGGGGCAGAGCCTGGCCGACCCCTGGTGGAGACCCTTATACTTACCCCGTGCATGAAGTCCTGCTCCTGGAAGACCACCGCGCGCTCATCAGAGATCTGATGAGCGCGCGCTGGGCTTCCGACGGTGATAACTCGGGAGCAGATCCAGGAGCGGGACTTCGTGCACGGGGTAGGTATAAGGGTCTCCACGGGGGGGTCGGCCGGGCTCTGCCCTGGCACGGGGGGTGGCAGGTTCCCTTTAAGTGGTCCTTTTCATTACTGGAGGTCACTGAAATGTTTTCTCCACTTTGACAAGTGCTAGAACATCCTTCATAATGTCAAAAAGAAACTTTTGGCAAGCTGGCTTATAAAGTGCTTTCATAATCCATGAAATTTCACCTTTGGAGACCTCCAATCTCTGCGTCATAGTACTTAATGCTTTTCCACTTGAAGTATTTTTCACCATTGCCTTAACTGTATGGACATTTCTGTTATAGTCGAGAGCTGCAAGCTGTGTGCGTGCTGCCATAGAGTCCATGAGGAAATGTAACGTCTTTGGACGATATTTAAGGCAAGTTCTATAGTATATCTCTAACTCTCCTGTGTGACAATGGAAGGACAGCTGTTTTAAGTTCTCTATTAGACTGGGATTTTCTACAATTTGTTTCAGCTGTTTATGGGCGGTCGATCCTCTCTCCAACCAGTTGGTACTGTTCACCACATCTTCTGGGAGAGGTGGGTGATGACATGCTCTGCAATCACTATCACCATCCCACTCATGGACATTGGTTACATGCTGAATAATGGATTTCCATTTCTGGATTAACAAATCAGGGTTTTTACAACATGTGCAAGAGCTCCACCAAAGATGGTTTCTGATCGCCTCCACCCATTGATGTAAGATTTCACAGTCTTTATTTTTTGCTGCCATTAAAACTTCTTCACCAATGGATCTGGATAGGTGCCATAGATCTATGTGATGTATGATATCTGGATAACTTTCCTCTAGAATTTCCTTAATAGCAACACTCCTGCCAGTAACAATAATTTTCACATTAGCATTTATGGTCTGGAGTTCCTCCATAGCCTTTAGGAATCCTATCTTTTCTAGGTCTTCCAACGTCACTTGTGGAGTAACCGGCTCCACTGAAAATGAACAAATCTTTTTGTTAGCTACGTCCATTAAGGAGTATGTAGAATACTTAGCAGAAAATCCAGGATTGTCCAGTTGTTGATCTCCTGCCAGGCAGAGGGGTCTTCCCTGTATACTTTGCATGACTGCCTTTTGTTCCTCCTTCCAGTGATGATTAATGGTTGGGAATAGATACATAGACTGATGTTTTGAATAAGTAGTTTTGTCCATTGATTTCAAATTAAGCAATTTAAACATTTGTTGGGATTTCACAAAACTGGAGCCACTAAACAGCACTGCGGCAGATAATAGAACATTTCCCAATGGTTCATATCCATGTCTTGGCTGGCTTTCCCACAGTAAACTTGTATGACCAGAACTGCAACGAACTTCTATTGACAGATATGATCCAACAGTTTCCTTCCTGTACTGAGTGAGCGGTGACATACATTTTGTTTGGGCCCTACACGGTATCATTATTATCAGTTTCTTGAGACAGGATTCAAACACAATATACTTTTCTTCTTCAATAGGATTCTCTTCTGGTGACTCCAAGTCCTGGAAGACATGTTTTACATCATCCTCATCTTCTGCATCACTTGGAACCAAGAAGGATTCATCTTCATCCTCACTCAATTCACCGATATGAAATAAGGAGTCATTCAGGTCCTCTGGTTCATCCTCAGTCTGTATGGCAGAGGTTTCCCATGATGTTGGATTGCTGCAAAGTGAAGAAAATTGGTCACATGGAATGGGTGAAATCCTTTCAATTTTAGGACTTTGAAGTATGAAGGTGGTATCTTGTGAAGACAAAGAAATTGGAAATCGATCCTCTTCTGTTTTTATAGTGGGTTCTATTTTCAGTGCACTGGTGCGCAAATCTGGTATTGTAAAGTTACTTTGGAAATGAATTGGGGACAGACCCACTTGCCCTACAGATGAATCATTCTCTTCTTTAATATGGAATTCATGTTTTATATCTGAAGCAGCAGGTACAGATGTTGCCTCTTCATAATCCGATAAGACTTCAACTTTAACAAACTCTAAATTAACAGTATCCAAGTCATCACATGGATCATTGTCATTGTCACTTGAGCAGGAAGGACTGTAGTCATTAAGTTCCATGTCTTCTGAGCTATCAGATTCTGATGATTCATGGTACTTCTTGGAATTTCTTGGAACTAATAAGGTGCACATAATTTTACGATTCCTAGTATATTTATTAGTTTGTGTGCGTACATTTCTTCCCCTATACGTTACACTAGTGCCAACACAGCAACTTTTTCTATTTGTTAGGTGATCAGTATTGACACCTTTGTCAACCATTACAGGTTTCTGAATTAGACAAGATGCTTGAGCCAATGGGATGCTGTTTGATAAAAAATAAAGATTACCTCTATTAACAGATGGTTGGTTTATGCAAAGCTTAGGCCATATGAGTGGACTGGAAGAGGATTCAGAATCAGATTCCAGTTTTCTCTTTTTTGATGGTGGCACACAGCTAGCTGTTTGTGATGTAGATGTTTTTTCTGGAATACAAAAAACAGATATAGGGGATGCTTTCTGCTCCAAAGAAGATGCTGGTGATGTCTCTGTCACAGAGGACACATTTGCCAAGGAGCACGGCTGTGTTTGTGATGTAGATGTTTTTTCTGGAATACAAAAAACAGATATAGGGGATGCTTTCTGCTCCAAGGAGGATGCTGGTGATGTCTCTGTCACAGAGGACACATTTGCCAAGGAGCATGGAGGTGTTCCACTAACAGCAGTAAAAGGAAGAACATTCAGAGATTTGTTAAATGCAGAAGTAGAGATTGCTGGATTTGATGCTGGAGAGGAAGACATATTTAGACATGAATTCATAGTGAAAGATGCAATTTTGGTGCTTGCAAACAAAGCTTCTGGTGTGAGCTGGGTATCTATAGTCACATTGGAATTTGTAGACAAGAGAGGATGCATTTGCTTGTCGGTTATTGTTGGTTGAATAGTTGCTGATGATCCGTCGCCAACTACTGAATCAGGTTTTTGACTACTTTCGCATGCTTGAAAAAAAACCTGTTGCGATACCACAGGGACTAAAGTCATTTGCTGTATAGTGGGTTGTGAGGAAACCTTTGGATCAAAAACTGTAAAATCTACTCGATATGCACGAATTGTGCCAATAAAAGACTGATTCTGACTGTCAGCAGCTGGAACAGAAGGTTTGGGTTTTTTAATAACAATACATGGTGGCCTAGAAACTGATGGAATATCTGAAGATTTTGAAGATACTGACGATGGAACTGTAGATGGTGTTACTGTATTAAAAATAGTAGGAATGGCTGTCTTTTTTAAAATCCTCCGATAACCATCATAGTTGTAACTGTCATGTGTAAAGTGTAAGGAACACATTCTATAGCAGTCATTTGCTTTTCCAACAAATACTTTCACAACCATGTCGTTGAGGTCAGCCCCATATTGTCCAGTCTGCTGAAGCCAAAGCTTGATGTTTTCAGGTTCTCTTGGAAAGCCATGAAGAGTTGTAGAAGAATCACGCTTCTTCCTGGTAAGACAACCACGCACAACACAATTCGGCATGGTGAGATGCCTACAAAAAAAAAGACAAATAATAATATTATTGAGGCAGACCTTTAGATTATAACAACTGTTAGGGAGGACTGTTTTACACATGGAATGGCAGCTGTGCAGTAATTGTGGTGCTCCTTACCACACTAATACTGTGTGAATGTACGCTAATATTAGCATGGTCTGGCCTGTGAGAACAATTGTGTCTCTGTTACTCTTGGTGTTTGTATTCTGTTGACTGCCTAGCGAATGGATTTCTTTTAAAAGATAATCACTAAGGCTGGGTACACATAGTATATTTGCCATCCGCTATACAGGCAAAGCATCTATAAACGCTGCATGCAACAAATATGCCGGATGGTCCACATGTCGGGAAACATGTCCCATTTCAGCCAAGTGGGCAAAGGATGCAAAAGATTTACCTTGTGACATCCAGTGTGTTCATCCGTTCTCATTACAGGCAATGACAAATTGCCAGACATTTGTAAACCCAGACTTATCTGTAGTATACTGATTGGGGGTAGGAAGAGATAGATGATGCAACCCATATTTGTCTTAAAGAGGACCTGTCACCCCCCGTGCCGGTGTGAAAGGCTCCCGACCCCCTGTTAGATCCCCCTATACTCACGTGATCCCGACAGGTCCCGCTTCCTGAGCCGGTCGGGTCACAGAGATTTCAGCGCCCGAAGCCCGGCGCCCGCGCTGAGAGATGAGTCCGATGCCCATAGAGAATGACGGAGCATCGGATTCCCCATTCATTCTCTATGGGCGTCTGACTCTGCTGTCAGCGCGCGCGCGCGCCGGGCTTCAAGCGCTGATATCTCCGTGACCCAACCGGCTCAGGAAGCAGGACCCGGCGGGATCACGTGAGTATAGGGGGATCTAACAGGGGGTCGGGAGCCTGTCACCCCGGCACGGGGGGTGACAGGTGTCCTTTAAGTGTTAATGAAGTCCACAGGGTTTACTTGCCTCTTTGGATTAGATCAAAAACTAATTTTTAAATGATCCCTAACATTTCAACAAACTAAACATAAATCAAAACCACAAAAAATTATCGTTTTAAATACATTAAGTGGAGACATGTTTCTCTTTTATTAGGCATTCCTCCTCCCCTCTAAAATTCACCTAAAGACTGACCAGTTCACTAAGAGATCATGTTATACACTTCATATTGACAGTCAATACAGAATTACATAACATATTCTGTAAAAGATAAGGTATAACCGCGTATGAGTGCTGCAGCAGACATACGTGAGGCACTGCTCCTTTCAAAACAAACACTTGAGAACACAGGGGTCACATTGCTTAGATCCTCTGCAATCTGACACTTATACCCTATCCTGTGATGTAACTAAGAATTCCCCTTTAAAGACACAAAGTTTAGATGTGAGAGCAAGGGGGATACTAAGGGCCCTATTCCACGGGCCGAGCAGGGCCCGATCAACGATGTAAACGAGCGCCGATCTGCTAGATCGCCACTCGTTTACTGGGCCTATTCCACGGCCCGATGATCGTTGAGCGAGAGCTGCAGGGACATAGTTACCGATGTCCTTGCAGCATACATTACCTGTCAGGTCTTCTCCTCCGCTCTGTCTTCTTCCCTGGGTCCAGCGTGCTCTGGCATGACCTGTCAGCTGACAGGCCACTCAGCCAATCACAGGCCGCGGCAGACCCGGCCTGTGATTGGCTGAGCGCTCCGTCAGCTGACAGGCCATTCTGAAGCTAGAGCGCGCAGGACCCGGGGAGGAAGACAGAGCAAAGGAGAAGACCTGCAGGTAATGTATGCTGCGCTTCTCAAATCGACGGTCCCCTGCCGCGCACCCCTATTCCACCGTAGCGATGCGCGGTGGGGGAACAATGATTTTAGGTCTGGCCCTAAATGAACGTTCAGCCGATGACACAATCATCGGCTGAACGTTCTCTCTATTTCACAGAGCGATAATCGGCCGAATGGGATCGATTCGACTGATTATCGTTCCTGTGGAATAGGGCCCTAACTGTCCTTGAAGAGAATGTAGAGACTAATGGTGTGTTTACACAGAGATTTATCTGACAGATTTTTGAAGTCGAAGCCAAGAATGGATTTGATAAGGGAGAAATCTCAATTTTTCCTTTATGACATCTTCTCTGTTTATAGTCTGGTCCTGGCTTTGGTTTCAAGCCAAAAGTCAAGACAAAAATCAGGTTCCACAACAACAGGCCTCCCAATAGCCAACAGCCAATGTTCTAAGAGTCCAAGTGAAGCACTGATTTCAAAGAAAAGAAACTTTACCAAGGTAGTGCAAGTGAGATATTTTTCATATCCCTTCTTCTCCGAACTCTCAGTGATGCAAGAATGGCCTTTAAGGGTGCGTTCACACCTACCGGATCCACCGCGGATTTCACGCTGATGATCCAGTCCCATTCGTTCATATAGAGCACATACTCGCAGCGGGATTGACATCCCGCTGTGAGTATGTGCTTTAACCCCCTGCCGTCCGCAGCCGAGAGCATACATTACCTGCTCTGGCGACGCGGCTGCTGATGAGGCTCCAGGCTCGGGTCCCGCTCAGCCAATCAGTGTTGCTGTGCACTGATTAGCTGAGCGGGACCAGAGACGGGAGCCTGAAATGCAGCCGCATCGCCAGAGCAGGTAATGTATGCTCTCCGCGGCGGGCTGCGGGGGGTTAAAGCACATACTCACAGCGGGATGTCAATCCCGCTGCGAGTATGTGCTCTATACGAATAATTGGGACTGGATCCCCAGCGGATGTTGTCCAGAAGCAGAATATGGAAAAAGCCTTCTGCTCCCCAGAGCTGACCCCGCCCCCCAAGACGTACCTTTCCCTACACTACCACTACTAATAGTATGGAAACTGTGTGTAGAGTAAACTCTTACTCGTGAAATGGCCTGTGGATAATTTTTCCCAGGAATTTAATTTTATGGCTGTAAAACATTTTGGGCCATATATAGCTACACATCAATAATGGCTAAAACACAGTAACAAAATAAAGGTATGTTCACACTGAGAAATAGGTGAGGAATTGAAGAGGAAAGTTTTCTGCTTAAAACCTCTTCTTCCGCTCTGGCAAAATAAGCGTGGAATTTGAGCAAAATTTGAGCAGAATTCGAGTGGAAAGCGGAAATTTAAAGTCCCAATGACTTCTATGGGATTTTTCTAGCAAAATCTGCCCAACGAATTGACATGTAAATTCTTTGGATGGAAAGCGGATTCTCCATTGTGGAACATTCCGCATGTAAATTCTCCTGTGTTAAAGTGACTGTACCACCAGGCCCAGGCTGAAGCACTGGAGGCGGGCCGACCCACCCTTAGTGGGAAGAAACTCCAGCCCCTCCATGACGTGACTCCATTAGAATCAATGGAACCCTATCATAGAGGGGCTAGGGTTTCCTCCCACTAAGGGTGGGTCGGCCCGCCTCCAGTGCTTCTGCCTGGGCCTGATGGTACAGTCACTTTAAAAACAGAGAGGAAATCTCATTGAACACAATAGGACAATGCTCTGTACATATTTTGAAGAGGGAATTTCAAGTGGATTATTATGCCTGGATTCCACTTGAAATTTCTCACCTATTCTTGTGTGAACACAGGAATCAGTATAAGGAAACTGATTGTTATAAATCTAAACACCAGTCCTGTGCCCATTAATACAGCTTCTACCATATATAAACTTTAGAGGTTTGGAATTGGTTTAGGCAGCGCAAGTACTTTATAGGGCATCATTCACACTGTGGTATATACTTCAATAATGATAAGGCTCTCTGCACACTTTGTTTCCCGGAAAAAGCTCTGGACTTCTGCATCAAACATATATATAGGTCTCCTTACCGGATACAAGCCAAAAGAATGTATGTGTCGATATACAATATTTGCCCACTATATAAGAAACAACAGAAAGGTGTTTTTTTTTTTTACCTATATAGGAAATGGGAGGCCTATGCATTATGTGGCCATAACTTCCTAACATATCACTTGGAGAATACTAAGCCAGAAGTGATGCAAAAACCATGTGTGCTGGGAAACACAATCTAATCAAATACTGATGGCCGATACAGAGAGTATGCTATCAGTTATACACAGCTGGACAATCCCTTTAAGACACGTGAGCAGAACCTTTAATAGGTGTGTTTTTTTATTATTTGAACAACTTTTTCCTTTGGACCTAGTAACAACAGCACAATATATGTGAGTACTAACATGTCCGGCCACTGCCCCATACTCCGCCCCCTAGCAGTGTGCACTGCACCTCATCCCTTATACACCACCCAGTAACACAGGGCAGAGCATCCATAGTGATCTATAAGGACAGCAATACACAGGGAAGGTGACACATTGGCCGGCCATACATAAGAACACAGCACACCATCATCCCGCCAGTTACCTCAGCACACTGCGCCGCCAATACTTCTCAGAACCACTTCTGCTTTTCTGACGTCACACGCCGGCGACCGAACTGCGCTGCCGAAGTGACGTCACCGACCAAGATGGCGGCGATGTGGAGGCTCCGGTCCGGGTTTTGTGCAGCTGAAGTCTATGAGGAGAGAAGTGTAACGGAGGTCGAGTATGAGGAGAGAGGAGGGGGCCATTGCTGCTGCTGCTCTCTCTATACATGTACTGGCAGGGGGTACATGAGGTTCCTAGTCCTACTCATATATATTAGTCTATAAGCAGCTGCTAGGAGATTCTTATAGAGCTGGAAACCCAGTGTAAGTAATAGCAATATAGAGATAATAGATGTGATATAACGCGGTGCCAGGGGGAGGGAGAATTATTACTCACACTGGGTTTCCAGCATTGTAGGAATCCTCTGGCAGCTGCCTATAGACAAATATATATCAGTAAGAGCCTCGTATCCCCCTGCCAGTCTCTGATGACGTCACAGTGATGACGTGCCATGCCTGCTACAGCTGTATATATTAGCCTGGTGGCCAGTGGTTGGCTGTATCAGTCACCTGTCAGTATGATATGTCCCTGCACTAGTAATATAAAGATGGTTCCCCTGATCTCACTTTATATCACTAGTGTGATGACAAGCCATATCATACGGACAGGATCACCATGCTGTGATATATATAAACCAGTATAATGTTTTTGTATCTTGGAATCTCTAAGGGGTTACTTTTGATGATACTTAAAGGGAAACAATCAGCCCAATTGGATCAATGTTCCATGCATCAATGTATATGGATAAATGAACAAAGAGGGGCGCTTATAGTGCAGTAGGTTTGATTTGTTGAAATAATTTACATCAGGCAAGGCAACTCACCTTCTGGTGTTGTGCGAGCAATAGGCACAACACTAGTGGAGCTTGTAGATACTGTGGAGTCCGCAGCCTGGCACCCAGCATGTAGAGGATAGATCCGTCACGATACCATCACTCGCAATTCATAGGGGAAAAGACTAAAAGCAAACTGAGATGGCCTTGGCGCTGGACATGAAAATCAATCTCCAATTCTTGTAGAACACTTCTTTATTATGAGCAACGTGTTTCGGCGGCTTGATAAAGGCAACAGAACGCCGCCGAAACGCGTTGCTCATAATAAAGAAGTGTTCTATAAGAATTGGAGATTGATTTTCATGTCCAGCGCCAAGGCCATCTCAGTTTGCTTTAAGTCTTTTCCCCTATGCATCAATGTATAAAGCTGCTGCGCAGCTCGCGGTACGTACCGGACGCAGTAACAGCTTTATACAGGAGAAAATGAAGTTATAATCCTCGGGGGGCACAGCAGGTAGAGGCGGACAGGTAGTCATCTGGACCGCTCCCCGCCTGTTTGTAGTCACCACTCGCCAGTCACCAGTCACCGCTTGGTGAGGATGATTGACAGGCAGAGAGCGGTGACTACACATGGGCGGGGAGCCACCCAGATGACTACCTGTCCGCTTCTGCAGATGGTATGTGCCGCAAGCTGCACAGGAGCTTTATACAGAGATGCAGGGAACCAAACTAGCCCATTTGGGCAGATTGGTGGCCTTTAAAGTGACTGTACCACCAGGCCCAGGCTGAAGCACCGGAGGCGGGCCAACCCACCCCCAGTGGGAAGAAACTCCAGCCCCTCCATGACATGACTCCATTAGAAACAATGGAACCCTATCATAAAGGGGCTGGGGTTTCCTCCCACTAAGGGTGGGTCGGCCCGCCTCCAGTGCTTCAGCCTGGGCCTGGTGGTACAGTCACTTTAATGCTTCATGACGCATTGTATGACCTCAGGTGTGCAGCAACTTTTTATGTGTTAGTAGAAATACATATCCCTACATGTGACACCCAAGAGAGAGAAACCTAACCACCTCCTGCGTGCCATTGTCTGCAGCCTAGGACTATGAAACACTAGTGTCATACTTTAAAGCAGATGTACCATCAGGTACATTGCTTTAAAGCGGCACTATCAGCAGGTTCTGCCCAGAGAACCTGCTGATATGCCGCAGAAACTTAGGAGTATATTGCTGTCCCTAACGTTCCTCTAATTTTCCTCTAACGTTACCTAATTGCTCTTATGCAAATCTGCTGCCTAAGAGCATTTGGGGTGACACTACCTGGCCCTAAGCACCACCGCGCCCCTGCCCACTATGCATATTCATAGTGGGCTCTATGTACCACAATGAACCCTCTCATCATGCACACTCCCATCATCCACGCTCTCAACAGGAACACACTACCACTCACTCTCATTCAAACAATTTGCAATTTGCACACATTCACAGGTGAACACTAAGGGTCCATTTACACAGAAAGATTATCTGACAGATTATCTGCTAAAGATTTTAAGCCAAAGCCAGGAATGCATTTTAAAAGAGGAGAAATCTCACTCTTTCCTTTATGACCTGATCTCTGTTTATAGTCTGTTTCTGGCTTTGGCTTAAAATCTTTGGCAGATAATCTGTCAGATAATCTTTCTGTGTAAATGGACCCTTACACATTCACGTCCTGCCCACTATGCATATTCATATATGCATAGTGGGCTCTATGTACCACCATGCTTCCTCTCATCATGCACACTCCCATCATCCACACACTACCACTCACACTCATTCATACAATTTGCAAAAAAAACAATCGCACACATTCACAGACGAACACTTAACACATTCACCTCCTGCACACTATGCATAGTGGGCTCTATAAATCGCGCATGCGCGGGAAGCAGCCTGTCTCCGAAGGGACATCTTGCCTACGCCGGCGTGGTACATACGGCCCACTATGCATATATGAATATGTACATTGGGCAGGACAGGAGTGGGCGGGCTGGTTGGGGCATGGTGGTGCTCGGGGCCGGTGGATGACGCCCCAAATGCTCTTAGGCAGCAGATTTGCATAAGAATTAATAAAGAATGCAGGGGGAAGAGGAATGTTAGGGGCAGCAATATACTTCTAAGCTACTGAGCTTCTGCGGCATATCAGCAGGTTCTCTAGGCAGAACCTACTGAGAGTGTCACTTTAAGTCTTTTACATGAATGGATTGGTGTGGAAATGCTGGTACGGTGGTCCTTTTTTTGAACCGTCGCTAGTCTATTCCCAGGCACCGCCCTGGCATGAAGCATGGCGACAGACCTGCCAGCTCCCAGTGTGATAATCTCCCCTTCCCTCTGTGACACAGCTCCATTAGAATCGATGGAATCACATGGTAGCCGCATCACAATCGACTCTCCTTTGCACAGCAGAAGGTTATTTGCCAGTCATGGGTAAATGTGGCAACCTGAGTAACTTTGCTGACAGGGAGATCGATGTGTCAGTATTTCTAAAATAGGCAATACCTTCTCTGCTCCCCCACAACCTCTCTAATGCAAAGGTTCTTCTCATACACTAGGCTTGCTCTTTCTAGATAATGGCCCATAGCTACCAGTCTGACATTTGTTTAGAACGAATGGCAACCAATTGCAGCTCGGCTTTGGTTTCTCAGAATGGACTGTGATTGGTTGCTATTCGTCCTAAACAAAAATATGTTGGATTGAAATCATGGCCAAGAGAAATGGGTCCTTTCCCTTCTGTTAAAGGGGTTATCCAGCGCTACAAAAACATGGCCACTTTCTTCCAGAGACAACCCCACTCTTGTCTCCATTGGGCACGGGGCTCCAAGTTTAAAAGTTGTTTTTTAGGACAATAACTGCATCCCCTGCCGAACGGACCCCAGGACAGATCTTGGATTAAAAGCAGCTATCCAAAGGTACAAGTGGTTTGGGGGGGGACAGATTGTCGTTACAGAGTCACTTTAATGTTCTGCGGCTGATCTTACTGAACAATAAGTAATAAAATACATCAGTTCTCATTTTTTTATTGTATGTATCACAAACCTAATTGTTTCCTTTTTCACAGATCAGGTGACAGCTATCTACAACAACAAGACAATGTGCAGTCTCCTGAACAACAAGATGAGTAGCAACTGAGGAGAGGTCGCCCAACATACACAACATCGGCTACACAAGACCTTCATGGGTGGGCCAACAGTCCTAGTCTGAGGAGGGAATGGCAGCAGCCTCCACAGCATCTAGGGCTGCTACTGGCATCCATCCAACCATGCCATGACCCAAACTCAACAGAACTACTACTACCTACTGGTGGAGGCACAGAACCCTACAGACATTGAACTAGCTGTGGCCACATTATAGGGGGATTCTGGCATTGGGAAACTTTTTATATAGTGCTGCAGTTATATAGAATATAATAAGCTATTCTTATCTCACCTGTCCCATTGTCCACCTGCAACATCTTTGGGTCCCGCGCTTAACAATCCCTCTGCCACTTCTGAGGCAGACTCGCCAGTTGCTGACTGGGAAGAGACATCACTGCAGCCATGAAGACTAGTCTGTGCCAGAAGTGGCAGTGGGATGCTTCAGTGGGTGACCTAAAGACACCAAAGGAATGTGGTGAGGTAAAAATAGCATTTTCTGTATAACTGCAGCATTATTAAAAACTTTTTTTTTAAGGCCGGATCACCCCTTTAAGGCTAGGTGGAGGTTTAGCTGCTAACAGGAGTGCTGAGATGGGTGGGAGTTTTAACTTTTTAGAATTTTAAATGGGCTGGGGTATGGTTAGGTGTCAATGATCTTTTTTTTTTCTTTTCTAGTTTATACTGTAATAAAATTATGAACATATTTCAGCCCATTCGCTTAAAGGGTCACCCTGATGCCTCTGCTTGATTATTCTTATGAACCCTGTTCTACTCATTACATTGTTAACATGCTGTGTGCCTTGTTGACCGGCTGCACTGGGTTGAGAGCGTGTCATTGGGGTAAGTAAACAGGGGTGCTGGGCTCTAGAAGGTGAGTATACACAGTTTTATTATTTTACATCCCTGCTAGACAAATCAAAATGTGGATGACTCGAAGCACACTGTACACACTTTCATATAGGGCACATTTTTCACCCCCTGTAATGCCAGTGTACTAGTGTAAAAAAAGCAGCTCTTTTGATCTGACTGGGACAATATAGCATAAGGGCCCAAAAGGTTGCTATTGTACACATCTAAAAATTCTATTAAATGCCCCCGAAAAATTATACAAATTACCAATATACACTAATTTTGCACATTAAGTTTTTCCCTGCACTTCCCTGTCAATTTTTATTGTTTGGAAACAATTACCACAGCCATACTGAACAACGGCCTTTGTTTCAATTGATTTCATTGTTGTCCATTTCTTATGACAAGAATGGCTATTGTTTGAATCGTCAAAACAGGACTGGGCACTGCACCCTAGATTGTGTGACCAGGGCAACTGTGTGCAGAGTAGCTGCTGCTGCTCCTGGCATAGTTGTGGTGCCAGTATCCCTGTCCCCCGGGATAATACTATCGCCTGTCTCATGGCAGGGCATCGTTCCCCTCTGCCCTGGGAGATGCTCACTTTGTCTATGCCGCCCTGTGTCCTTCAGAGCGCTCCCCCGCAAGGACTCCACACCTTACATCCCCCTGCTGGTACTCCGCTGCATCCCCAGCCCAGTCTGGCTTTATTACGTGTGTCTGCGCTGCAGCCCCAACAGTGGCGGCAGACAGAGCAGGGTCTAAGAGTAGACAGCCAGGCGATATAAGAATCGGGGAGGCTGCAGTGTATTTATTGCAAGGGCAGCTGGGATACAGGTCGCCAGAGAGACACTGAGCACCCCCCTGGACAGAAGAGAACACTGCCCTGCCGTGATATGGGGACCACAAAGTGCCAGAGGCAGCAGCAGCTTCTGGGCACACAGCTGCCCTGGTCACACTCTAGTCCTCAGTTGCAGGGTCTAGTGCCCAGTCCTACCATCATCCTCTTCAGCAGCCACAGCCCGCACAGCTCTGGGAGTCAGGTTGTGACATCACCATTTTATCCAGGAAGTGAAGCCTTGATGCAGTAGTAAGTGCAGGGAAAAAAGCCCTTTATGTGCAATACCCGTAATAAGTGTATATTGGTATTTTGTCTAACTTTTTGGGGGCAATACAATACTTTAATAAAAATTTTAGTATGTAAAATGTAAAGTTTTCAAAATTGCAAAATATAAAAGGACAAATGACAGCAGACCTAAGGCAATACTTAGAGGTTTTCCCACAATTACATGTTACTCCCTTTCCTCAAGAGGGGATAAATAACTTAATACAAGGGCTCTGCTGGGATCCCTCATCATGTTTCAAAAACAGTGACCTGAGCCTCCTGTCAGAATGGAGTGGCAGGAAGTACATGTACATTGCTGCTTTATTCATTCTCTAAACTTGCTCCTGGAGATAGCTGAGTACAGCATTCAGCTGTTTGGATCCAGTAAAGAATGAATAGAGTAGCCCTTTAGAGGCGCTGAGATTGTGTCACAGTCTGGCACCCCTTCAGCTTTATGACCACGGAACCCTGGGTCACTAAGCAGAATGTAGTAAGCCATTGTTATATGGCCCAGGTTGTGTGTACTAAAGATTTCTTGAATCCTCCTTGCTAGATTAGTAAATTTTCAGAAATAATGAAGCGAATCGCTTCATTATCTCTGCAATCTGCTCATCAGCTGGCTGCCTTTTTTACCTCACGGCTGCTCCTCCTGGGTGCCTGGAAAAGCTGGATCCAGTCCTGGGAAACTGGGAGAAGCTTCCCAGGACAGGATCCTGCTTTCCCTGGCACTGAGCAGTATGGAGTTCAAAGGCAGCCGGCTGATGAGCAGATAGAGCAGGTAGAGATAATGAAGCGCTCATCTCTACTCCTGGCCCTGGGAATTTACTGACTGTAAGCCAGTGATGCATAAAGCATTTCCGGTTTCCTGTGCAGTAAAGGACTCCAGTCAGTGTTTGAAAAGAACCCTCTTCACTTTATGGAAACCTGTAAACATAAAATTTCAACCTAAGCTATAGGCATCATGTTATAGAGCAGAGGGAAATCAGTGGATTGATATATATCTTTATGGAAAAAGATTCAGTATAAGGCTATGTTCACACTATGTATTTTTTTATGACAAGGACGGCCGTTGTTGACAATTAAAACATTGTCCGTTCTTGTAATAAAAATAAACTACATTGAAACAACGGTCGTGCTCACAGAGTGGATGTTGTTCAGTATGGCCATAGAAATAATTGACCTGTCAATTATTTCCAGCCGTTTTTTCCAAACAATAATAATTGACAGTTCAGACACAGTGTGGCCGTAGTGTGACTGCAAATCAGTGCCAACAATGGCCGTGTCAAACAACATGTGCACCTGTTAATTATTGATTGAAATCTCTGATGTTTCCATGCTAAATAGAGATGAGCGAACCGGGTCGATCTGAACCCGAACGTTCGGTATTTGATTAGCGGTCGCTGCTGACCTTGGATAAAGCTCTAAGGTTGTCTGGAAAATGTGGATACAGCCAATGACTATATCCATGTTTTCCACATAGCCCTAGGGCTTTATTCAGCTTCAGCAGCCACCGCTAATCAAATGCCGAAAGTTCGGGAACGGATCGACTCGAGCATGCTAGAGGTTCGCTCATCTCTAATGCTAAAGAGTCCAGTCCATTGGGCTCCTTAACCCCTTCACGTCAGCCATCTGTATATATACGTTCCTATTGCACATGCCCCGTGCAGTAGGAATGTACATATATGTTCCTGACTGACAGGGGCTTTGTGATGAGAACGGGATCGCTGCAGGGACAGCGATCCCGTTCTCATCTGTGTACAGCACCGTAGATAATGAGGATCAGCTGCGATCCCGCAGCTGACCCCCATTAACCCCTTAGTGACCGCCGAAACGGCGGTCACTAATGGGCCGGTGCCGCCGCTGTATTTCATCTCCCCCCACCGTGAATCCACGGTGGGGGGAGATGAAATATGTAAAAATCAGACCCCAGATCAGCCCCCTAGTGCCCCAGTCACTAACCCCCCCTCCCGCGGCGGCCATCAGATCCAAGATGGCCGCCGCGATCACTGTGAACAGACTAATGTCTGTTCACAGTGATCAAAAAAGAAAAATGAATGAAAGCCCCATGCTCTCCGCCACCGGAGGTAGCGGAGAGCATGGGGCAGTCATCGGGACCCCCCCTGTGGGGTCCCGGTACAAGCGGTACAATACTATATACCGCTGATCGCTTGTGCCATGTGCCGCCGGCACTTTTTATCCCCTGTCACCAGGAATGATTGGTGACAGGGGATAAAAAGTGATGTCCCCCCACCCCCCCTGTCACCCCCGTCCCCCAGTCACCCCCCCTTCCCCATATACTCACCGCATCCACGGAGCTCCTTCCTCCTCGACGTCCTGGCTGGTTATGAAGTGCGCATGCGCTCCACAACCAGCCAAGCTCTGAAAATTTAACGTGACAGAGACCAATTTGGTCTCTGTCACTGAACTATGATTACTGTGATAGAAAATATCACAGTAATCATAGTAATACAGTGAAAATGAATGTATAAAGTACAAAAAGTGACAAACATACAAAAAAATAAAACACACACTTTTTATTATAGTAATAATTACAGTTTACTCCCAAATTACCCCTAACCCCCCCCCAGATTACCCGTAACCACCGCAGGTTGCCCATAACCACCGCACGTTGCCCGTAACCACCCCAGGTTGTCCGTAATCACGTCAGATTGCACGTAACCCCCCAGATTACCCGTAACCACCGCACGTTGCCCATAACCACCGCACGTTGCCCGTAACCACCGCACGTTGCCCGTAACCACCGCACGTTGCCAGTGACCCCCTTCAGATTGTCCGTAATCACCCCAGATTGCCTGTAACCACCCCAAATTACATGTAACCACCCCAGATTAGCTATAAGCACTTCACTCTATCCGTAACAATTCTAGATTGTCTGTAACCCCTCCAGGTTGCCCCTAACCACCGCAGGTTGGGCATAACCACCCCAGATTGCCCGTAATCATGCCAGATTACATGTAACCCCCCAGATTGCACGCAACCACCGCAGGTTGCCTCTGACCACCGCACCTTGCCTCTGACCACCGCACCTTGCCTCTGACCACCGCACGTCGCCTCTGACCACCGCACGTCGCCTCTGACCACCGCACGTCGCCTATGACCACCGCACGTCGCCTATGACCACCGCACCTTGCATCTGACCACCGCACCTTGCCTCTGAACACTGCACCTTGCCTCTAACCACCCCAAATTGCCAGTGACCCCCTCCAGATTGCCCGTAACCACGCCAGATTACAGGTACCCACCTCAG
Source organism: Dendropsophus ebraccatus (assembly GCF_027789765.1). NCBI lineage: Eukaryota > Metazoa > Chordata > Amphibia > Anura > Hylidae > Dendropsophus > Dendropsophus ebraccatus. The sequence goes on along the minus strand of NC_091457.1, from coordinate 35,776,268 downwards.
ATTACCTATTAGCACTTCAGTTTATCCGTAACCACAGCAGGTTGCCTGTAACCACCCCAGATTGTCCGCAACCACCCCAGATTGTCCGTAACCACAGCAGGTTGCCTGTAACCATACCAGATTGTCTGTAACCACAGCAGGTTGTCCGTATTCACCCCACGTTGCCCATAACCACCCCAGGTTGCCTCTAACCACCCCAGGTTGCCTCTAACCACACCAGGTTGCCTGTAACCACCCCAGGTTGCCGTAACCACAGCAGGTTGCCTGTGACCACCCCATGTTGACTGTATCCACCCCAGATTATCCGTAACCACCCCAGATTGCCCGTAACCACCCCAGACTGCCCATAACCACCTCAGACTGCCCGAAACCACCTCTAGATTACCCGGAACGACCCCAGATTACCCGTAACCACCCCACATTACCTGTAATCTAATTTTTTTTATTGTATTTTAGTAACTGCGCTATTCTAATAACCATTACTAGCTGCGGTTTTGCTCCAGCAAATTGGCGCTCCTTCCCTTCTGAGCCCTGCTGTGTGCCCATACAGTGGTTTATGCCCACATATGGGGTACCGTTGTACTCAGGAGAACCTGCGTTACAGATTTTGGGGTACATTTTTTATCCTGTTCCTTGTGAAATTTAGAAATTTCAAACTAAACCAACATATTATTGGAAAAATTCAAGTTTTTCATTTTTACTGGCCAATTTTGAATACTTTCCTCTAATACCTGTGGGGCCAAAATGCTCATCCTACCCCAATATGAATTCTTTGAGGGGTGTACTTTCCGAAATGGGGTGACTTTTGGGGGGATTCTATTCTGTAGACACTACAGGGGCGCTGCAAATGCACCTGGTGCTCAGAAACTTCTTCAGAAAAATCTGCAGAGAAAATGCTAATTGGCGCTCCTTCCCTTCTGAGCCCGGCTGTGTGCCCATACAGTGGTTTATGCCCACATATGGGGTACCGTTCTACTCAGGAGACCCTGCGTTACAGATTTTGGGGTGAATTTTCTCTCCTGTTCCTCGTGAAATTGAGAAATTTCCAACTAAAGGAACATATTATTGGAAAAATTCGAGTTTTTCATTTTTACTGTCTACTTTTGAATACTTTCCTCTAATACCTGTGGGGTCAAAATGCTCACCACACACCAAGATGAATTCTTTGAGGGGTGCACTTTCCAAAATGGGGTGACTTATGGCGAGATTTTACTCCGCTGGCACTACAGGGGCTCTGCAAACCCACCTGGCGCTCAGAAACTTCTTCAGCAAAATCTGCATTGAAAAAGCTAATTGGCGCTCCTTCCCTTCTGAGCCCTGATGTGTGCCCATACAGTGGTTTATGCTCACATATGAGGTACCGTTGTACTCATGAGAACCTGCGTTACAAATTTTGGGGTACTTTTTTTCTCTTGTTCCTCGTGAAATTGAAAAATTTCAAACTAAAGGAACATATTATTGGAAAAAATTTGAGTTTTTCATTTTTACTGTCTAATTTTGAATACTTTCCTCTAACACCTGTGGGGTCAAATTGCTCATCCTACCCCAAGATGAATTCTTTGAGGGGTGTACTTTCCAAAATGGGGTGACTTATGGGGTTTTTTCTCTCTGCTGACACTATAGGGGCTCTGCAAATGCACCTGGCGCTCGGAAACTTCTTCAGCAAAATCTGCAATGGAAAAGCTAATTGGCGCTCCTTCCCTTCTGAGCCCCACTGTGTGCCCATGCAGTGGTTTACGCCCACATATGGGGTACCGTAGTACTCAAGAGAACATGTGTTACAAATTTTGGGGTGCTTTTTCTCTCATGTTCCTTTTGAAAATGAGAAACTTTAATCTAAATGTATATATTATTGGAAAATTTTAATTTTTCATTTTTTTACAGCCTAAGGCTGGGTTCACACACTGTATACTTCAGGCAGTATTTGGTCCTCAAGTCAGGTCCTCATAGCAACCAAAACCAGGAGTGGATTGAAAACACAGAAAGGCTCTGTTCACACAATGTTGAAATTGAGTGGATGGCCGTCATATAACGGTAAATAACTGCCATTATTTCAATATAACAGCCGTTGTTTTAAAATAACAGCAAAAATTTGCCATTAAATGACGGCCATCCACTCAATTACAACATTATGTGAACATAGCCTTTCTGTGTTTTCAATCCACTCCTGGTTTTGGTTGCTATACAGCCTCACAAATACAGCCTCAAATATACATAGTGTGAACCCAGCCTAATGGTGAATACTTTCCTCCAGCCCCTGTAGGATTAAAATGCTCATTATACCCCTAGATTAATTCTTTAAGGTGTCTAGTTTCCAAAATGGGGTCACTTATGGGGGTTTCCAGTATACAAACCTCCTAAATCAACTTAAAATAAGAACTGGTCCCAAAAAAATCAGTTTTGGAAACTTTCACGAAAATGTGGTAATTTGCTGATACATTTCTAAGCCCAGTAACACCCTAAAAAAGTAAAATATGTTTATGAAATGAAGCCAGAATAAAGAGGACATATTGGTAATGTTACTTAGTAACTAATTTATGTAATACAACTTTCTTTTTTTAGAAGCAGAGAATTTCAAAGTTCATAAAATGCTAATTTTTTCAATTTTTCATGATATTTTGATGTTTTTCACAAAAAACACACAAAGTAGTGACCAAATTTTGCCACTAATATAAAGTGCCATATGTGACGAAAAAACAATCTCAGAATCGCTAGCATACGTTAAAGCATCACTGAGCTATAAGCGCATAAAGTGAGACAGGTCAGATTTTGAAAAATGAGCCTGGTCTTTTAGGTGCAAATAGGCTCGGTCTTGAAGGGGTTAAAAGGAATCTGTCAGCTGTAATGTATGTTCCAAACTGCTGACACTGTTAGATCAGGGAGACACAGGGTACCTTTCATATATCTGTGATTCCAGGATGCAGAGAAATGACTTCATTCTTTGGTACAAAGAGTCAAATAGCTCCTGATGTGCTATAAGCTGGAAATGCTTCCTCTCTCCCCCTGCATGCTTGATTGACACCTGGAAGCTGAGTCCCAAGCAGGTCAGGTAGGGGAGTAAGGAGGTGTTATAGAGCACTTCAGGAGCACGGGAACCAGATTAAAAGCATTTTTCAACATTCTGGAAGCACATATACAGGGGCGGGCTGGGCCGGGGGTCAGGGTGGCATCTGCCCCCCGGGCCGGCCTTCGCCAGTACAATACAGGGCCACGCTGAGGCTGCTTACCGCCCCAGCGCTCTCCTCTCTGCCTGTGCTGCAGGGCCGGTCTGTGATGCCAGTGGCAGCTGAAGCTGCTCCCCGCCCCCGTTAAGCCCCGCCCCCTGTGTACCTCCCATGTTCCTCCTGGCCCGGGACTTCCTGTATTACACAGTGTGGAGAGGAGGAGGCTGGGCTGGCTGCTAACCTCCAGCTACACAGCGTCCTCCAGCTACGGGCTCCTGCTCCCTGACCATCCCCCTCGTGTCCTGCTCTGTGCTCAGCAGCTATAAATGCAGGTACTTTGGGTTGTAGATAGGAGGGAGGTCGGGACAGAGAGGAGAGGGCTGTCTAGCTGGGCTGACAGAGGCAAACACACACACACTAGCATCTGTTCCCCCAACCCCTTGTAGCTGCTGCCCTTAACCCCCTATAGCTGCACCCTCTTCCACAGGCTGCATTGCCCCTCTGCACCTGTAGTTCATATGTACCTCCTAAGGCTGCTGTGTGAGCCTTCCCCCAGACTGCAGCCCCTTCAAGCTGCTGTGCCCCTCCCCCCCTTTCAGGCTGCTGTGCCCCCCCTTCAGGCTGCTGTGCCCCCCCTTCAGGCTGCTTTGCCCCCCCCCCCCCCCCTTCAGGCTGCTTTGCCCCCCCCCCCCCCCCCTTCAGGCTGCTTTGCCCCCCCCCCCCTTCAGGCTGCTTTGCCCCCCCCCCCCCCCCACACACACACACACACTTCAGACTGCTGTGCCCCCACACACAGAATGATACACACTCAGAGAACAATATACGGTCATACAGAACCATACAGAACAACACGCACCCATACAGAACAACACGCACCCATACAGAACAACACGCACCCATACAGAACAATATACACCCATACAGAACAACACGCACCCATACAGAACAATATACACCCATACAGAACAATATGCACCCATACAGAACAATACGCACCCATACAGAACAATATACACCCATACAGAACAATATACACCCATACAGAACAATATGCACCCATACAGAACAATACGCACCCATACAGAACAATACACACCCATACAGAACAATACACACCCATATAGAACAATACACACCCATACAGAACAATACACACCCATACAGAACAATATACACCCATACACTACAATATACACCCATACAGAACCATACAGTGCAATATACACCCATACAGAACAATATACACCCATAGAGAACAATACGCACCCATACAGAACAATACGCACCCATACAGAACAATACGCACCCATACAGAATATACACCCATACAGTGCAATATACACCCATACAGAACAGTACACACTCATACAGAACAATATACACCCATACAGAATACGCACTCATACAGAACAATACGCACCCATACAGAACAATATACCCCCATACAGAACAATATACACCCATACAGAACCATACAGTGCAATATACACCCATACAGAACAGTACACACTCATACAGAACAATATACACCCATACAGAACAATACGCACCCATACAGAACAATATACACCCATACAGAACCATACAGTGCAATATACACCCATACAGAACAAAACGCACTCATACAGAACAATATACACCCATACAGAACAATATACACCCATACAGAACAATACGCACCCATACAGAACAATACGCACCCATACAGAACAATATACACCCATACAGAACAATACACACTCATACAGAACAATACACACTCATACAGAACAATATACACCCATACAGAACAATACACACATTTTGTTGGGTATTTTGGAGCATATTGTATAGTAGTCAGTATGTTGGAGGTCACCCAGCTTTCCCAATATCTTTCACTCAGTATAATATGGTCACCCAGCTTTCCCATCATCTTATACTCAGTGGCTGGTAGCTTCCGGGAGCTGCATAGTATATCTATACTGTGCAGCTGAAAACCATATCATCACAATTGTGCTAATTGGTTCCCTTTAAGGAGCACTCCAGCCCTTACCTATTATTACCCTCCCCACATCAGTGCAGGGATGGTAGATGGCACCCCGGGCCTGTACTTCTGCCAGCGGCGATGTTCCAACAGTTTGGATAACGTCTCCTTCCCTTCTGGTCATTTGTGACAGGGAATTCCTACTGCTCTGTGTGAAGGGGCCAGAAGTCACCTTGTCAATGTAAGTCTATGGGATGGTTCCGTGTCAGTGCTGAGCCGTCCCATATACTTATACAGTAAAGAGATCCCCGACCCCGTCACAGCGAGCAGTAGGAATTCCCTGTTTACAAATGACTGGAAGGGCTGAATGTGTTATCCGAAGTGTGAGAACAGTGCTACTGGAGAAAGTATTGGAGTGGGTGGCATCTACCTTCCCTGCACTGATGTGGGGAGCGTAATAAGTGAGGGCCTAGAGTGGTCCTTGAAGGATGGGCCGCTAGCCGGCTACTCATGGGCCAGTGCTGTGTGCTTGCCCCCCAGGCTAAAATTTGCCAGCCAGCCCCTGCACATATATGTGGATATATGAAAGGTACCAGGTGTCTCACTCTCCTAACAGCTACTGGATCTATCAGTGTCAGAAACTTGGAGTGTGAATTGCAGCTGACAAGATTCCCTTTAACACAGAAGAGCAGGGATTTCAATCAACATATTACAAGTTAAACAGAATTTTTCCCACAAAGATATATATATCTATCTGCTCAACTCTTCCTGCTCTATAACATGATGGCGATAGATTAGATTGCATTTTCTTGGTGACAGGTTCCCATTAAGTAGTTTAATTGATGATCTAGGCTGTCTACACATCACTGGTCATGTACAGTACATGGCTCTACACAAACTGCATAAAGCTATAAACTATAGACAGCACTCAAGCGTGCAGCACCAAGATGTCACCTCATTGAGACTTCTTTGGAACTGGCTACACCTGTATGTGAAGGATGAAGTAAAGGTAAATTATCAGAAAGTTAGAAGCAGGTCCCTATAGTGCTGTTAAAATTTGAGTAACCAATGGGTAATTTTCAGAGGCAGTGTATGGCTTCATTAAAGAAAAAAAAGTTGTGGGGAGAAAGTGGTTTACATCAAGTGGGAAAACATATATGGTGGGATGGCGGGAAGAGATTGTAGCCAGGAATGTGAGAACTGCTACGGAGGAAACAGATAAGATCCGGTCTTCAGGTGCTAAGTTGACAGTAAAAGCTAATTTTGTGGTCTATAAGAAGTTCCCCTCAGAAGGTGTGAAGATCCTATCACCAGTTATCCTTTCTTGAACCACATCCCATAGACCCTTTTACTGTCTGCCTTCCTTGGATCACTTTTGGTGAGTACTAAGCACAGGGCACAGCCTACCAGTTCTGTTCCTGAGATGCTCTAACCAGTTGTCTAGCCATCACAATTCCACCTTTGTCAGTCACTTACATCTTTGCACTTAACAATTTGGCCCCCTTCCAACCGGTAATTTTCAAAGTTGAGCAATGGGTGTGTATATATGGATGGCACAACGTTTTGGAGCTCTATGTAATCAATGTATGAGGTAGTGTATACTGATATCACATCTGTCGTGGTCCATGTGGGAACCAATGACAGGATACAAGGTAGGTGGAGGTCTATTAAAAATAATTTTTGAGAACTAGGTGCTAAGTTGAAGGGAAGGACCTCCAAGGTGGTATTCTCTGGAATACTGCCTGTGCCATGCGCATCACAGGAAAGACAGCGGGAGCTTAGGGAGTTAAATGCATGGCTCAAGTCATGGTGTAGAGGAGAAGGGTTTGGGTTTTTAGAGCACTGGGCTGACTTTTCATTGGAGTACAATCTGTTTTCCGCAGATAATTTGCACCTTAATGGAAGGGGGTCTGCTGTGCTGGGGGAGAGAATCCTAGAAGGGGTGGAGGGGTTTTTAAACTAGGGATGTGGAGGGAGGACAATGTAGTATGTAATGTAGTGGCAGATAGGTTAGAGAGGGGACAGAACAATGAGGAGGGAGGAGAAGGGTCCTGTGGGGGGAGGATAAGAGCAGTGCATAGGGAGATCCATATGTTGCGGATGAACAGTGGGGATGATTGTAGCCACAGCACAGTAATAAATCCCATTTCTTATAATGTAGCGGTTAAACTCGATGGTAATATAAAGTGTATGGTTACTAATGCCAGAAGTCTAGCCAGCAAGATGGGGGAGCTAGAGGCCTTGTTTCTGGAGGAGTCCATTGATGTGGTTGGTGTGACTGAGACATGGCTGGACTCCTCACATGACTGGGCTGTCAATATTCAGGGATTTACGTTGTTCAGAAGGGACCGGGTGGGCAGAAGGGGAGGAGGAGTATGTCTGTATGTCAGAAATGATATTAAAGTGAGTGTAAAAGATGCAATAGTGGGCGATGACTGTGATGATGTGGAAGCATTATGGGTAGAACTACAGAAGGAGGTAAAGAGTGAAAAAATTATTCTTGGTGTAATCTATAGACCCCCCAACAATACTGAGGAGGTAGATGGCCAGTTGAATAGACAAATAGAACGGGCTGCCCGGGAGGGAACAGTAGTGATAATGGGAGACCTCAACTACCCTGGATCCAACTACTTGGATCTGGTTATTTCTAACAACGCTGAGCTGGTTGGGGATGTCACTGTCCATGAACACCTGGGGAATAGTGACCACAATATAGTGACTTTTAGCTTAAAGTGTAGAAAAGAAAAACATGTTGGGAGGGCAAAAACTCTTAATTTTAAAAGGGCCAATTTTCCTGGGTTAAGGGCTGAACTTCAGGGCATAGACTGGAAGCGTCTGCTGTCACATACGGATACAGCTAATAAATGGGAAATCTTCAAATCCACATTAAATAACTGTACTGCCAAATATATTCCTATGGGTAACAAATATAAACGGTTAAAATCCAATCCCACATGGCTTACAACCGAGGTTAGAAGGGCTATAAATGAGAAAAAAGGGGCATTCAAAAAATATAAATCAGAGGGGTCAGCTGTAGCATTTAAACATTACAAAGAAGTTAACAAAACCTGTAAAAATGTAATAAAAGCAGCAAAAATTCACAATGAAAGGCAGGTAGCTATAGAAAGCAAAAGAAACCCCCAAAAATTCTTCAAATATATTAATGCAAAAAAAACAAGGTCAGAGCATGTAGGACCCCTAAATAATGGCGACGGGGAGTTAATAACTGGGGATCAGGAGAAAGCTGAGTTACTTAATGGCTTCTTCAGTTCTGTATATACAAAAGAGGATGGAGCTGTGGTGGGTGGGGCCAGTACTGAGGTGGGTGGGGCCAGTGCTGCTAACACATGTAATGTACTGAACTGGTTTACTATAGATATGGTCCAAGATAAATTAAACAAACTCAATGTAACCAAAGCTCCAGGGCCTGATGGATTGCACCCCAGAGTTCTTAGGGAACTCAGTTCTGTAATTTTTCTACCCTTGTATGAAATATTCCGTGATTCTTTGCTTACTGGTATTGTGCCGAGGGACTGGCGTAAGGCAAATGTAATGCCGATCTTCAAAAAGGGCTGTCGAACTTCCCCAGGTAACTATAGACCCGTAAGCTTAACGTCCATTGTGGGGAAACTATTTGAGGGGCTTATAAGGGACTACATCCAGGAATATGTAGTGGCTAATAGTATTATAAGTGATAACCAGCATGCTTTTACTAAGGACAGAAGCTGTCAAACCAACCTAATATGTTTCTATGAAGAGGTAAGTAGAAGCCTGGATGGCGGCGCGGCTGTGGATATAGTGTACCTGGATTTTGCAAAAGCGTTTGACACAGTTCCTCATGGACGTCTGATGGGTAAGTTAAAGTCTATCGGTTTGGAAAATTTAATGTGTAACTGGATTGAAAACTGGCTTAATAATCGTACCCAGAGAGTGGTGGTCAATGATTCCTACTCCGAATGCTCCCCGGTAATAAGTGGTGTACCCCAAGGGTCAGTACTGGGCCCTCTTCTGTTTAACTTGTTTATTAATGATATTGAGAATGGAATTAACAGCAATGTTTCTATCTTTGCAGATGACACCAAGCTTTGTAGTACAGTACAGTCTATGGAGGATGTGCAGATGTTACAGGATGACTTAGACACACTGAGTGTTTGGGCGTCCACTTGGCAAATGAGGTTCAATGTGGATAAATGTAAAGTTATGCACCTGGGTACTAATAACCCACATGCATCATATGTCCTGGGGGGAGTTACTCTGGGAGAGTCACTGATAGAGAAGGATCTGGGTATACTTGTAGATAATAGACTACAGAACAGCACACAATGTCAGTCAGCTGCTTCTAAGGCCAGCAGGATATTGTCATGCATTAAAACAGGCATGGACTCACAGGACAGGGATATAATATTACCGCTTTATAAAGTTTTGGTGCGGCCCCATCTGGAGTATGCCGTCCAGTTTTGGAACCCGATTCATAAAAAGGATGTTCTAGAGCTGGAGAGGGTACAAAGACGGGCAACTAAACTAATAAGGGGAATGGAGCATCTTAGTTATGAGGAGAGATTAAAAGAATTACATTTGTTTAGTCTGGAGAAGAGACGTTTAAGGGGAGATATGATTAACTTATTTAAATATATAAATGGCCCCTACAAGAGATATGGGGAAAAGATGTTCCAGGTAAAACCCCCTCAAAGGACAAGGGGGCACTGCCTCCGCCTGGAGAAAAAAAGGTTCAATCTCCGGAGGCGACAAGTCTTCTTTACCATGAGAACTGTGAATCTGTGGAACAGTCTACCACAGGATCTGGTCACAGCAAAAACAGTAGAGGGCTTCAAAACAGGGCTAGACAAGTTCTTAGACCAAAATAATATAAATGCATATGTATAGAACCTATCACCCCTCCCCCTTCCCTGTATCCATCCCCTCCTTGGTTGAACTTGATGGACATGTGTCTTTTTTCAACCGTATTAACTATGTAACTATGTATGAAATCTAGAAATGGAACTCTTATTTACACATTCTGTGCACAGTCCATATACATGGGCGCTGTGCAACGGAATGGAGTACCCAGGGTCATGTATACCTTTCAGCCAATCAGTGCTGATGTGAGGTTAAAGGCGCCAGGTTACATACTCGCAGCGGAATGAAAATTCCACTGTGGGTATGTAACCCCATTGAACTTCACAGCGTGAAATCTGCTGCAAATCCGGCATGTGTGAAGTTACCCTTAATTATCTGTTCTGACACAGCTGCAAGGCTGTCAGTACAGTAACAGGAAGATTTAAACTAATTCCGAGCTCCTGGCATCATAATGATGCATAATGCCGGAAGGTCCGTTAATCCTGTCCATAGCACATCTTATGTTCACGGAATGTGAGCATAAGGTAGAGGCAAAGTCACCTAGTCTAAAGGTCAGATGCTGTTACAGTATACTGTTAGATAAAAAAAATTGGTTGTCTTTTTTCCTTATTTTACACCATGTGTGAACACTAGAGATGAGCGAACCTTCGTATGAACCTGAACTCTCGGCGTCTGATTGACGCTGTCTGCAGCCTCCGTGAAGAGGGTGGATACAGCCGGAGGACCGCCTGGAAAACTGGGATATAGCCATAGGCTTTATCCCAGTTTTCCAGGCGGTCCTCCGACTGTATCCACCCTCTTCACGGAGCCTGCAGACAGCGTCAATCAGACGCCGAGAGTTCAGGTTCATACGAACCCGAACCTCGGCAGGTTCGCTCATCTCTAGTGAACACAGTGATCCTCAATGCAAAGGGCTCGTTCCCACTGAGGAAAGGTAGCGGAATTCCGCGACGGAATTGTCCGCCGCGGAATGCCGTTAGCCTCCCGCTCATAATGTTCATTCTTCAGCGCGGACAGGGCAGGAGCGCGCGCCTCCCATAGACTCCCATTATGAGCGGGAGGCTAACGGCATTCCGCGGCGGACAATTCCGTCGCGGAATTCCGCTACCTTTCCTCAGTGGGAACGAGCCCAAACAGTGGCAACTCGATTTTGTTTTCTGTATTTAATAATAAAATAACAATTTACAAAAACATAAACATTGGTGCCAGAAATAATTACTTTAGAATATGGTATAAGAACTGTGAATAAGAACTGTGAACAGTTACATACAGTAACAACTCTGTAAAACAGAATAAAATTAAGCAATCTTTAGGTATATGGTGCATATATCCTAAACTGGAGAGTCACTAAAATGTTTTCTCCTTTTTAACAAGTGCTATGACATCATTCATAATGTCAAAGAGAAAACTTTGGCAAGCTGGCTTATACAGTGCTTTCATAGTCCACGACTTTTGACTATTGGAAATCTCCAATTTCTGTGTCATTGGGCCCAATGCAGCGTCACTTGCAGCATCTTTCACCACCGTCTTAACAGTATGGACATTTCTATTGAGGTCGAGGACAGCAAGCTGTGTGCGTGCTACCATAGAGTCCATGAAGAAATGTAATGTCTTTGGACAATATTTAAGGCAAGTTCTATAGTATATCTCTAACTCTCCTGTGTGACAATGGAAGGACAGCTGTTTTAAGTCCTCTAATAGACTGGGATTTTCTACAATGTTTTTGAGTTGCTCATGGGCGGCCGAACCTTTCTCCAACCAGTTGGTACTGTTCACCACATCTTCTGGGAGAGGTGGGTGATGACATGCTCTGCAATCACTATCACCATCCCACTCATGGACATTGGTGACATGCTGAATAATGGATTTCCATTTCTGGATTAACAAATCAGGGTTTTTACAACATGTGCAAGAGCTCCACCAAAGATGGTTTCTGATCGCCTCCACCCATTGATGTAAGATTTCACAGTCTTTATTTTTTGCTGCCATTAAAACTTCTTCACCAATGGATCTGGAGAGGTGCCATAGATCTATGTGATGTATGATATCTGGATGACTTTCCTTTAAAATTTCCTTAATAGCAACACTCCTGCCAGTAACAATCATTTTCACATTAGCATTTATGGTCTTGAGTTCCTCCATAGCCTTTAGGAATCCTATCTTTTCTAGGTCTTCCAACGTCACTTGTTGAGTAACCGGCTCCACTGAAAATGAACAAATCTTTTTGCTAGCTACGTCCATTAAGGAGTATGTAGAATACTTAGCAGAAAATCCAGGATTGTCCAGTTGTTGATCTCCTGCCAGGCAGAGGGGTCTTCCCTGTATACTTTGCATGACTGCCTTTTGTTCCTCCTTCCAGTGATGATTAATGGTTGGGAATAGATACATAGACTGATGTTTTGAATAAGTAGTTTTGTCCATTGATTTCAAATTAAGCAATTTAAACATTTGTTGGGATTTCACAAAACTGGAGCCACTAAACAGCACTGCGGCAGATAACAGAACATTTCCCAGTGGTTCATATCCATGTCTTGGCTGGCTTTCCCACAGTAAACTTGTATGACCAGAACTGCAACGAACTTCTATTGACAGATATGATCCAACAGTTTCCTTCCTGTACTGAGTGAGCGGTGACATACATTTTATTTGGGCCCTACATGGTATCATCATTATCAGTTTCTTGAGACAGGATTCAAACACAATATACTTTTCTTCTTCAATAGGATTCTCTTCTGGTGACTCCAAGTCCTGGAAGACATGTTTTACATCATCCTCATCTTCTGCATCACTTGGAACCAAGAAGGATTCATCTTCATTCTCGCTCAATTCACCGATATGGAACGAGTAGTCATTCAGCTCCTCTGGTTCATCCTCAGTCTGTATGGCAGAGGTTTCCCATGATGTTGGATTGCTGCAAAGTGAAGAAAATTGGTCACATGGAATGGGTGAAATCCTTTCAATTTTAGGACTTTGAAATATGAAGGTGGTATCTTGTAAAGAAAAAGAAATTGGAAATTTATCCTCTTCTGTTTTTATAGTGGGTTCTATTTTCAGTGCACTGGTGTCCAAATCTGGTATTGTAAAGTTACTTTGGAAATGAATTGGGGACAGACCCACTTGCCCTACAGATGAATCATTCTCTTCTTTAATATGGAATTCATGTTTTATATCTGAAGCAGCAAGTACAGATGTTGCCTCTTCATAATCCGATAAGACTTCAACTTTAACAAATTCTAAATTAACAGTATCCAAGTCATCACATGGATCATTGTCATTGTCACTTGAGCAGGAAGGACTGTAGTCATTAAGTTCTATGTCTTCTGAGCTATCAGATTCTGATGATTTATCAGTTTCTCCTCTTGCAACTGATAAGGTGCACATAATTTTACGATCCTTAGTATATATCTTAGTTTGTGTGCGTACATTTCTTCTATACATTACATTAGTGCCAACACAGCAACTTTTTCTATTTGTTAGGTGATCAGTATTGACACCCTTGTCAACCATTACAGGTTTCTGAATTAAACAAGATGTTTGAACCAATGGGATGCTGTTTGATAAATAATAAAGATTACCTGTAACAGATAGTTGGCTTATGCAAGGCTTAGGCAAAATGAGTGGACTGGAAGAGGATACAGAACCGCGTTCCAGTTTTCTCTTCTTTGATGGTGGCACACAGCTAGAGATTAGGGTTTGTGATGTTTGAGATGTTTTTAGTGGAATACGAAAAACAGATATAGGGGATGCTTTCTGCTCTAAAGAAGATACTGGTGATGTCTCTGTCACAGAGGACACATTTGCCAAGGAGCACGGCTGTGTTTGTGATGTAGATGTTTTTAGAGGAATACGAAAAACTGATATAGGGGATGCTTTCTGCTCCAAAGAAGATGCTGGTGATGTCTCTGTCACAGAGGACACATTTGCCAAAGAGCACGGCTGTGTTTGTGATGTAGATGTTTTTAGAGGAATACGAAAAACTGATATAGGGGATGCTTTCTGCTCCAAGGAGGATGCTGGTGATGTCTGGGTCACAGAGGACACATTTGCCAAGGAGCATGGCTGTGTTCCACTAACAGCAGTAAAAGGAAGATCATTCAGATTTTTTTCAAATGCAGAAGTAGAGATTGCTGGATTTGATGCTGGAGAGAAAGATGTATTTCGACATGAATTCATAGTGGAAGATGCAGTTTTGCTGCTTGAAAACGAAGCTTCTGGTGTGAGCTGGGTATCTATAGTCAAATTGGAATTTGTAGACAAGAGAGAATGCATTTGCTTGTCAGTTGTTATGGGTTGAATAGGAAGTGATGATCTGTCGCCAACTACTGAATCAGTTTTTTGACTACTTCCGCATTCTTGAAAAAAAACCTGTTGAGGTACCACAGGGACTAAAGACATTTGCTGTATAGTGGGTTGTGAGGAAGCCTCCGGATCAACAACTGGAAAGTCTACTCGATATGCACGAATTGTGCCAGCGCCAGATTGTTTCTGGCTGTCAGCAGCTGGAACAGAAGGTTTTGGTTTTTCATTGAAAATACATGGTGGACTAGAAACTGAGGGAATATCTGAAGATACTGAAGATGGAACTGTAGATGGTGTTACTGTATTAAAAATAGTAGGAATGGCTGTCTTTTTTAAAGTCCTCCGATAACCATCATAGTGGTAACTGTCATTTGTAAAGTGTAAGGAACACATTCTATAGGAGTCATTTACTTTTCCAAGATATACTTTAACAACCATATCGTCAAGGTTGGCATCATATTGTCCAGTCTGCTGAAGCCAAAGCTTGATTTTTTCAGGTTCTCTTGGAAAGCCATGAAGAATTATAGAAGAATCACGCTTCTTCCTTGTGGGAAGACAACCATGCACAACACAATTCGGCATGATGAGATGCCTACAAAAAATAAGACAATAATAGTATTGTTAGAGAGGACTGTTTTACACGTGGAATGGCAGCTGTGCAGTAATGGTGATGCTCCCTAACACACTAAGGCCATGTTCACATGGCGTATTGGACCGGCCGGATCACGAAACGGCCAGTCTCTGCAAAGATCATGCTGGCCAGTACTAAAGAACCGTACGGATGATCTTTCCGGCTGCAGTGTTCTGATGCGGGCGCATCAGCGCGCACCCGCATCAGAACTCCTCATAGCACACAATGAAGCAATCGGCCGAAGCCGCTCACTCTATTGTGTGAACTGACAGGTCTTTCTGCGACCGCTATTCGCTGAATTGTAGCTGCAGAAAACTGACATGTCAGTTCTTTGCGGCGGCGCCGCTTGGGATCCCAGCCGGAGCGTATACTATGTGTATACACTCTGTCCGGGAACCCATAGAAAAACATGCAAAGTGTCAGGGCATACAAAGTAAGGCCGTTGTTGCAGATTGCAATGGCCGTACTTTTACGCTGTGTGAACATAGCCTAATACTGTGTGAATGTGACCTAATATTAGCATGGTCTGGCCTGTGAGAAGAATCAGTTTCTCTGCTACTCTTGGTGTTTGCATTCTGTTGACTGCCTAATGGATGGATTTCTTTTAAAAGATAATCACTAAGGCTGGGTAAATATGGTATATTTGCCATCCACTATGCAGGCAACGGATCTATAAACGCTGCATGCAACAAAAATGCCAGATGTCCTGAACCATGTCCAATTTCAGCCAACTGGGCAAAGGATGCAAAAGATTTAGCTTGTGGCATCCAGTGTGTTCATCCGTTCTCATCACAGGCAAGGCCAAATATTAGAGATTTGTAAACCCAGACTTACATGTAGTACGTCAGGTAGAGGCTGGTGAGACATGTCAATGTGATCTCTGTTCAGTCACCATATCAGAGGTCTAAAAGAACTGAGCCCACTTGCACTGGTAGAGGACTGGCAACCATAATTTCCGAGAGAAGATGAGCGTACTATACAGATATAAGACCCTGAAGTCCCTGTGAGTTAAGTATACTCACAGGGACTCACAGGGGGTAGGGAGAGAGATAATGCGAACCATTTATTTTTTTCTTTATTTACTGTTGAGACAAACAGCAAATGAGATGCAGCTCAAATCACAAAATGCAACATACTGACAGACATCTGATACAATTGAAGATGGTGAAATCACCAACAAATAATATCAGATACAGAATCTACTAACAAATTCAAAGAGCTAGCAACTCACAACTGCACCCGACTCAATTTATACAATTTTATGGCATGTAGACACCGAAAAAAAGAGATTGACAGGTCAGACATTAGATAGTTAGAGAGACAACGCAAGAAGAAAATAAGGAAAACTAGGAAAGGAACATATATACGACTGGAGAGTCATGTCCTGGCCTGTGATTGGCCAAGTGGCCTGTCAGCTGAGACAAGCCGATGTGAAGCCGGAGCGCGCGGGACCCGGGGAGAAGCACAAAGGAAGAGGAGCCCTGCAACCTGGATAGGTAATGTATTCCTTTTTTCATATTGTCAGCATTGGCCGTGCACCGCTATTACACGTAGCGGTGCGCAGTCAGCGCACGACGATTATAGGTCTGAACCTATATCAACGATCATAAGCTGATCGTTGTCATTATTACACGGAACGATAATCGGCCGGGTAGGGCCAATTCGGCCGATAATTCTTCCCTGTAATAGTACCCTTATGCAGAAGTCATTTACATGGACAGCTAAGTGCCCATGGGGGCAGGTGGGACCTCCAGATTTACTTATAAGTGTTGGATTCTTGGAATTGCATCCAGGCCAACCAAATGAGGGTAAAGCGAGATGAGGTATCTTGTAGACTGGAGGTAAGGTCTTCCATGTTCATGAGATTCTTGACTTAAGCGATCCACAAAGTGATAGGAGGAGGTTCATGTTTTTTCTAGTAAAGAGGAACACATGCCCTTGCAGCTATCACCAGGAAACGTACTAAAGAATGTTTGCAAGACAGAAAAGACATGTCGCAGTGATGGAGAAGAAAGAGTGCAGGACCCATTAGAATCATCAGGATAAACAGATAACCCGAGTCACCTCGTTCTAGAAAGGGGTAAGTCTAAGACATAAACAAAATGTGTGCAAAAATGTCCCTTCCTCTGATCCCTACTTTAGGGATAAAAGCGTGCAGGTGAGCCGGCACCCTGTACCACCTAGATAACAGCCTAAAGCCTGCTTTTGTAAAGCGTGAACTAATAGAAGCCTTGTGAATATGTGTATAGATCCTTAACGTTGAGGGGCAGGTTCTGCCTCCCTCTTCAGCATAAAATCTGATGAGGGCTCTTCCAGGGGGCGTCAGAGTGTCTGAAAAGTTAGATGGGCTTGGTATAGACACTAAGAAGTGGTGCAACTGTGCTACCCTTCAGGGGCGCAGCGGACGTGGGTTCAGACGATGCCAAGAGGGTAACAGAAAAACTGTGCACAGTTTGGGCAGAGAGTCTGATGACTCTTCAAAAGGCCCAGCAAAAACAAAGTAAATATGCAAACCTAAAGCACCGTTCCGGTCCTGACTACACAGTGGGCAATAAGGTCTGGTTATCCACAAAGAACTTACACCTCCGTGTCCCTTCTTATAAATTCGCTTCCTGTTTTATTGGTCCATTCCCCATCACGGAAGTCATAAACCCGATATCTTTCAAATTACAATTACCTCGTTCCCTTCGCATACACCCTGTGTTTCATAAAAGCTTACTTAAACAGTACATTCTTCCAGTGGTTTCTCGTCTTCCGTCCTCTCCAGTGGTAGTACAAGGTGAATTGGAGTTTGAGGTCGAACGTATATAAGATTCTAGGAGAGTTCGTAATTCTTTACAAGACTTGGTCCAGAGGAGCGAACATGGGTCACTGCTAAGGACTTGCATGCTTTGAGTCTGGTGTCAAAATTTCATTCCTTGTATCCCACCAAGCCTGGAGGTCCTCAGGGGAAGGGTTCTGTCAGGAGTCTGGCCGCACGCTCGGCTCTCTGCGCCGCTGGCTCTCTTACAGTGTCGACAGCGTCCATATTGATCGGCACAGCCGATTGCTAGGAACGCGTCAATGGCGTCCTTAGCAGTCGGCCGGGCTGCTGGGAATGCATCGGCGATTTCTTTTGATGTTGCTGCGGCCGGGTGTCGTCTAGTCACCACTCTCTACGGGGATGACTGACAGGGAGAGGCACTAGTAATGGGCCTCTCTGCCTGTCTCCTTGTCTCCTCCTCATAGCTACCATCCACTGCCAAAAGGTACAAGGAAACCTGATTGTTATGAATGCCAGTTCTGTGCCCAACAGTCCACCTTTAACCATATATAAACTGCAGATGTTGGTAATGGATTTAGGAAGCGCATGTAGAGATATGTGACTTCTATATCACTATGGCTGACCCCTCTATATCACAGGTATCTGGCATTATCATCAGTGTTTCTTTGTGTATGGTGAATATTAGTTAGAAACGTAGTTAGAAAGATGGCCAGCAAAAAAGACCACCTGCTCCATCTAGTCTAGTTCTGAATTGTTCGGGACAAGGAGGCTGGAGACTGGCTGCATCCACTGCACACACATAGGAGAATCTGCTTTATATCTTTCCTTATTTACTCAGAAGTTGCCCCAGGATCATGTAGGACATTAGGGAGAAGCTGCTGAGACAGTGTGATAAATAACTCCCCTGGTATCTGACTGGTCATTTATGAAGGAGCAGGATTCGGGAATTGGAGTTGGTCCATATAAAATTAAGAAGTCAGAGCTTATCGATTCCACAGCCCTACATGCAACTACTGCAGTGTCCTGCCATTGTATAGGGCAG
The DNA here is from genome assembly GCF_027789765.1 of Dendropsophus ebraccatus. Lineage (NCBI taxonomy): Eukaryota > Metazoa > Chordata > Amphibia > Anura > Hylidae > Dendropsophus > Dendropsophus ebraccatus. The sequence goes on along the minus strand of NC_091457.1, from coordinate 35,757,548 downwards.
GGCAATGCTGCAGTACCTTGTATCAATCCTACCATGTGTGCTGAGAAACACAATCTAACCCAATACTGATGGCCGATACAGAGAGCATTTACAGTTTTACAGAGCTGGACAGTGCTCACTGATTGTCTGATGGGGACCGAGAGGGAGCCTGGAGGGCGGTTAAAGAGGACCTGTCACGACCCCCGTTAGAGCCCCCTATACTCACCTCATCGCGCCGGGTCCCGCTTCCTGAGCCGGTCGGGTGACTAAGATTTCAGCGCCCGAAGCCCGGCGCACGCGCTCACAGGAGAGTCAGATGCTCATAGAGAATGAATAGGGAGTCCGATGCTCCATCATTCTCTATGGGCATCGGACTCTCCTGCGAGCGCCGGGCGCTGAAATCTCAGTCACCCGACCGGATCAGAAAACGGGACCCGGCGCGATGAGGTAAATATAGGGGGCTCTAACGGGGGTCGGGAGCCTGTCACCCCGACACGGGGAGTGACAGGTTTCCTTTAAAGGGGCCGGGTTACATATCCACAGCGGAATGAAAATTCCACTGCGGATATGTAACCCCATAGACCTTCAGACTACCAGGATTCACTGCGGATTTCGCTGCAAACTCGCAGCATGAAATCCGGTACGTGTGAAGCTACCCTTAAAGAGTTTTTTTTTATTTATTGAATTTTACGGTTTTACTACTTTAAGGAAACATTTGAGTTTTCCTTTGGACCTAGTAACAACAGCACAATATATGTGAGTACTAACATGTCCGGCCACTGCCCCATACTCCGCCCCCTAGCAGTGTGCACTGCACCTCATCCCTTATACACCACCCAGTAACACAGGGCAGTGCATCCATAGTGATCTATAAGGACAGCAATACACAGGGAAGGTGACACATTGGCCGGCCATACATAAGAACACAGCACACCATCATCCCGCCAGTTACCTCAGCACACTGTGCCGCCTATACGTCTCATAACCACTTCAGCTTCTCTGACGTCACACGCCGGCGACCGAGCTGCGCCGCCGAAGTGACGTCACCGGCCAAGATGGCGGAGATGTTGAGGCCACCCTCGGGGTCTCATGCAGGTGATGGGAACATAAAGTCTATGAGGAGAGAAGTGTAACGGAGGTCGTGTATGAGGAGAGAGGAGGGGGCCATTGCTGCTGCTGTATATAGAGATAATAGATGTGATATAACGCGGTGCTTACACTGGGTTTCTATAGGAATCTTCTAGCAGCTGCTTATAGATCACTATAACCAATAAGAACCTCGTATACTCCCCCTGCCCCGCCCTTCGTGGCCCTGTGCACACCCACACAGTGTCTGATGACATCATAGCAATGATACGTCATACTATTATGCCCGCTGCATTGTATTACTGTATATAACTGCAGTGCCCAGTGGTCGGCTGCATCTGTCACATGTCAGTACAGCAGTGATGTAAAGTGAGATTAGTGGGCACCATGGAGTGCCTGGGATTGATAATGTGAATAGGCTTTTATTTGCCTATAAGTGGCTGTTATATGTTGGTCCTTTTTAAGTTGAATTCTCTATAGTTGAGGGGGCGTGGCTTAAAGTGTACCTTCAGGGTTGTGCAATGTGTTCTGCACAGTGTAGTATGGAGAGGACCAGCTCATACTTGGTGGTCTGGTTGGCTGGATAATGTACTATGCCTAGAACAGAACTTACCGATCATTGTACAGTGGAATTGGCAACCTGACCACCACCCACCATGAGCTGTGTGTTTCCATGATGTACTGTGCAGAATGCTTGGGACAGTGACTGTGGGGGACACTTTAAAATGTACCTGTCGTTATAACTTCAACAGTAGATGTGATATAGGCAAGTTTGCAATTTAAATTCATTATTTTTGTTGTTATCATGCTGTAAAACAAAGCTGAACTTACCAGAAATCCAGGTCCAGTCTCCTGAAGGCAGTGCCGTGTTTTCCATGATAACTAAAAAAAAAAAATTGAATGTATATTGAAAACCTGCTTTGTATCACATCTACTGTTAGTACAGATTTAGAAAGTTATAACGACAATGACACTTTAAAGGGATACTCCGGTGGGGGGGCTATTTTGGGATCTGGCCAGGGAGAAGGTGGCTGAGAGAAAAGACGTCCACTCACCAACCCGGATCCAGCGGCGGGTCCCGTATCGCGGTGCTCCGGTCCCCGGCCGCTTCCTGGTGTCTGACGCAGGCTAGAGACGGGACGTCTCAAGTCCGTTCAGCCAGTCAGTGACAGATGCGGGAGCTGAGCGGACTTGAAACAGATCCGCCTCGTCCCGTCTCGAGGACACCTTTTAATGTACCCTGCTGTGCTAAAATCTCAAGTGTACTTTTTAGTCTAAAACAGTAAGGCCCCCTTCACACGTCCGTGTCAGTTTTTACTGTCAGGAAATCCTGATCAGGAGACCTTAAATGTCATCAGGATAGTATCAGGATTTCCTGACAGTAATCCGTTTTTACCATCAGGAAACCATCAGGAAAAACCTTCAGGATTTCCTGATGAGATAATATTGTCTAGTATGCCAACATAAATCACAGGTACCCGTGTACCTGGATGGCCACAGGCTGCAGAACTACAACTCCCATCATGGCCTACCAGCAGAGCCATGATGGGAGTTGTACTTCTGCAACCTGGATGGCCACAGGCTGCAGAACTACAACTCCCATCATGGCCTGCCAGCAGAGCCATGATGGGAGTTGTACTTCTGCAACCTGGATGGCCACAGGCTGCAGAACTACAACTCCCATCATGGCCTGCCAGCAGAGCCATGATGGGAGTTGTACTTCTGCAACCTGGATGGCCACAGGCTGCAGAACTACAACTCCCATCATGGCCTGCCAGCAGAGCCATGATGGGAGTTGTACTTCTGCAACCTGGATGGCCACAGGCTGCAGAACTACAACTCCCATCATGGCCTGCCAGCAGAGCCATGATGGGAGTTGTACTTCTGCAACCTGGATGGCCACAGGCTGCAGAACTACAACTCCCATCATGGCCTGCCAGCAGAGCCATGATGGGAGTTGTACTTCTGCAACCTGGATGGCCACAGGCTGCAGAACTACAACTCCCATCATGGCCTGCCAGCAGAGCATGGTGGGAGTAGTAGCCCTAATCTCACCTGTCCCGGATCCTGCTCTGTCGGGGCCGCGAGGTTGGGGTCCGGGTCAGAGTGCAGTGCTGAGGTCCGGGCAGCGGCGGCGGTCGGAGGTGCGGAGCATCCGGCGGGCGGCCTGGTGGTGAGTTCCCGGGGGGGGGGGGGAGAGAGGGTCAGATGCGGCGGCGGGGGCGGCGGCGGCGGGGGCGGGGGCGGGGGCGGCGGCGGGGTCGCGGCGGAGGTACTGGAGCATCCGGCGGCCGGCCCGGTGGTGAGTTCCCGGCGGCGGCGGCGGCGGCGGCGGCGGGGGGGGGGGGGGGGGGGGGGCGGGGGGGGGGGGGGGTCTGTAGTGCCGGGCAGCGTGTGCGGTGCGGTGCGGGGGGGATGGGGGTGTGCGGGTGATCGGACGGCGGCCGGGGCTGGCTCTCTACCAGTCCGGAATCGCGGGCACTTTCCTGATATACATCAGGAAAATGCCCGTGATTCCGGCGCTCCCATAGACTTCTATGGGGGCGTCCGTGCCGGATTTCCGGACGAAAATAGGACAGGATCTAAAAAATCCGGTCCTATTTTCCGGAACGGACACCCTTCCGGAAAAATCCGGAAGGGTGTCCGTGTCTAATGTTAGTCTATGAGTCCGGAAATCCGTCCGGATTTCCTGATAGGAAATCCGGACAGATTTTCCGGACGTGTGAAGGGGGCCTAACTAGACAGTCTGTGGTTGCACTAAATCCGGTAAACAGACTGAGCCACTGCGATACATTATACAACTACAGACATGTCCAAAGTTTTGATAAATCAAGCCTGCAACCCCATCCAACCCCCCCCCCCCCCCAGGTTATTTTTCAATGGCTGTAATGCTTTAACTATAGTACAGCAATGTTTATTGCATGAAATGAGGGCTGCAAATCAAAGCCGATCTCCATCATTGGTAAGCCAGCCGCCGCTCCCCAAAGTATTACATAAATGTATTCATTCAATTAAGCACACTGTGCATAACATTACATTAGTTTATATATACAATAAAGTCCCATAGACTTCTACATATAGAGCGTCTCCTGCTGGACACTCCATAGGAATTACACCGTTCGTCGTGACGTCACTGTTTCTGAGAGAATTTTAACACTCCATGATCTACTAAATTAAGGGAAATAGCCCTATATGTGCATTTCCCATAATTAATGTACATTAGAAATTCGTATAACTTTCCATAAGTAATAACATATCAAAAAAGAATTTTGGCCGGACTTCTCCTTTAATTTAAAAGGAATCTAACAGCTGTAATTCATGTTCCTAACTGATAATACTGTTATATGCTGTTAAGACAATGAGACACTTTACCTTTCATATATCCAGCTGTGCTTCCAGACTCCTCCCTGTTTGATTGACACCTGGAGTCCTAAGCAGGGTCAGGTACGGGAGGGGAAGGAGAAGTCCGGCGAAAATTTTTATTTAAAGCGACTCTGTACCCACAGTCTGTCCCCCCCAAACCGCTTTTACCTTCAGATAGCTGCTTTTAATCCAAGACCTGTCCTGGGGTCCGTTCGGCAGGTGATGCAGTTATTCTCCTAAAAACAACTTTTAATCCTCCAGCGCTGTGTCTAACGGCCGGGGCTTACATTTGTATATGCATTAGGCTGCCACCACCTCTCCGTCCTTCCTCCCCACCCTCCTCATCATTAGGAATGATCCAGGAACATTTACTGCTGTTTGAGTTTTGCACAGGTGTCTTAACGATCCAGCCCATGTTCATTATGCACACAGGTGGGGAATAGGAAGCAGTCTGCCTGGAGCATTCAGACAAAGAGTGATTGCCAGCCTAATGCATATACAAATGTAAGCCCCGGCCGTTAGACACAGCGCTGTAGGATTAAAAGTTGTTTTTAGGACAATAACTGCATCATCTGCCGAACGGACCCCAGGACAGATCTTGGATTAAAAGCAGCTATTTGAAGGTACAAGCAGTTTGGGGGGGTCAGATTGTGGGTACAGAGTCGCTTTAAGCGTAACTGTCATTTCAGGGTCATTTTTTTTTAAAACAATAAATATCTATAGTTCAATCGATTTTAAGAAACTCTATAACAGGTTTTATTTACCGAAAGAGTTTCTTTCTGTACTGAAAAAGCAGTTTTCCTAGGTCCCCCCTGACTTTAGAAGAAGCAGGATTTCTGTGTCCATTATGTGTCTATGAAGAGGGGAGGGGCTGAGAGGAGTGAGTGAGCACAGAGCAGTCCTACACAGCACAACAACCTGCAATCTTCTCTCAGCAAGTTCCTAGATAAGCACTGACCTTTCTGACCCCTGAATCCAGCATTTTAGGTGCCCAGAAGTCTACAAACAGCTGACCTTCATGTCTTCTCTTCCTGCTCACTCATCTCCTTGGCCCCTCCCCCCTTCATAGAATATAATGGACACAGCAGAACTTGTCTTCACAACGGATTTGCCTAATAATGCACAGATAAGAAGTGAGGAAGGGAGACTTGTAAATTGCTTTTTGAGTACAGAAAAAGGCTTTTTTGCCTAATAAAACCTATTAGTTTCTTAAAATCGCTAATACTACTGATTTCTGCAAAAAATAAAAAGTGACAGTTACGCTTTAAGTATTGTATTGTCCCCCAAAAGTTATACAAATCCCCAATATACACTTATTACGGGAAATGTTTATAAAGTGCTTTTTTCCCTGCACTTACTACTGCATTAAGGCTTCACTTCCTGGATAACATGGTGATGTCATGCCCCGACTTCCAGGGCTGTGGCTGCTAGAGAGGATGATGGCAGAGGAATGCCCAGTGTCCCTCCAGTGTCCTGTGTCCCTCAGTGTCCCCCTGCCACCATCCTCTCCAGCAGCCACAGCCCACACAGCTCTGGGAGTCGGGGCGTGACATCTCCATGTTATCCAGGAAGTGAAGCCTTGATGCAGTAGTAAGTGCAGGGAAAAAAGCACTTTATAAGCATATCCCGTAATAAGTGTATATTGGTGGTTTGTATAACTTTTGGGGGGCAATACAATACCTTAATAAAAAGTGGCTGAGCATAGTTCAGTGAAAATCGTGGCTGAGCAGCTGATGGCGTGGCAGAAGGGGGCCGGCATGAGGGACGGCTGGAGAGGTCCTCCCGAAGATGATGTCGTCGACCCAAGATGGCGGACGGGGTCGACAGCGAACACGTAACTACACTTAACTACACTTCTGGGGTGGGGGAAGGGGGCCATTCACGTAAATAACAGACATTACAAAGTTGTATAACTTTGTAATGTGTGTTATTTAGTAAATTAATGTTAAACGCCGCACTACCCCTTTAAGGAGGTGTTACAATTTGCTGCACACTTAAATGTTAGCTGGAATTTCACATACATGCTTTTCATCTATTTACAGGGTCCCTGACTGTCCCTGGTCAGTCTTCCAAGGATAGTGATGTCCTAACCACTGAGGATTGCTCAGGTAGTGATGAAGAGGATAATTCCAAGGAACCAGATATGGTTGGAATGCCCCCAGACTTCAGCGAGTACTGGAAGGAAGCTGTAAAGAAACAGAGTGATTACACTGCATGGACTAAGCTTGTAGCATATACAGAGAAACAGGTATGATCAAAACTAAACCCACGCTCGCCTTCTTTTATTTAAAGGGGTTATCCAGCGCTACAAAACATGGTCACTTTCTTCCAGAGACAACACCACTTTTGTCTCCAACTCAGGTGTGGTTTGCAATTAAAGGGGTTATCCGGGTAACAAAAACAATATTCTAAACAATCCCCCTTCCCAATACCACCCTATGTCTAATATACATATTTTTAGCGCCTCTTGTTGTCTAAAATCCTCTACTCTGGATCCACTCTGACCACACTCAGCTTCCCCTACCTTGTAGTCACAGGACATGTGATCTCCTCTCTGGGGGGCAGGCTAGCTGTCTATTGACTTTGTAACCCGACCTCCAGGAGACATTATCTACATCATCTCCATGCACCTGTGCTCATCTATAGACTTACATGTGTCCCTCCCTAAGACTAGGTTTCTGTAATGTAAAAAGGTATAGTTCTATCTCTGCTATCACCGAATGCAGGCATATGTACCTGTCTTTGTGTCTCAGCTCTGCATATTGTAAGTGTTATGGATGTTCTTAGAGTCTGGATGGAACTAGAATGTTTTCATTCAGAGTCAGCAAGGAGAGATCTAAACCTACACTGGGCCATTCCATCCAAACTGAACCTTTTGTAACACCCATAACACCTAGTCAAACTTTTTTTTTAACAGCTAATTAAAAAAAACAAACTGCAATATAACCACAAAAGTTATAAATATACATTAAGACGCATCTGTATATACCATAAAAACAAATTTAGGCTGGGTTCACACTACGTATATTTCAGTCAGTATTGTGGTCCTCATATTGCAACCAAAACCAGGAGTGGATTAAAAACACAGAAAGGATCTGTTCACACAATGTTGAAATTGAGTGGATGGCCGCCATATAACAGTAAATAACGGCCATTATTTCAATACAACAGCCGTTGTTTTAAAATAACAGCAAATATTTGCCATTAAATGGCGGCCATCCACTCAATTTCAACATTGTGTGAACAGATCCTTTCTGTGTTTTTAATCCACTCCTGGTTTTGGTTGCAATATGAGGACCACAATACTGACTGAAATATACGTAGTGTGAACCCAGCCGTAATGTATATATATAATATATATGTGTGTGTGTGTGTGTTGTTTATACATTTTAAGCTGTGTGAATGTAACACCCGTAACAATGGAATGGCCCCACTACAACCCTCACCCGCGGTAAACAGATGCCGTTATGCAGCACATAGCTACACCATGAGCGCATCAGCTCTGATACATCATCAGCTAGTATAGAATACATATTGGGGTGATGTGATGCAAAATCAGTGAAAAAACAATGGTTACGGTGCAATAGTAATGACAGCAGTGGGCAGTAACGAAAGCTAAGGGGGTGCGCAAATGGACAAATCAGGGAAATTCATGATGGGAAATGTAGTTTCCTATCTTGGTTATAGATCAGCTTTTAGAAAAACTTGTAACTAAGGAATGGCAGCTGCTAGAAAGACAGGAGAGGGCTGGTGAGTAAGACCAGGGGGACTTGGTAAGTATGGGTCCATTTACACAGATTATCTGCCAAAGATTTGAAGCCAAAGCCAGGAATGGATTTGAAAAGAAGAGAAATCTCAGGCTTTCCTTTATGACCTGATCTCTGTTTATAGTCAGTTTCTGGCTTTGGCTTCAAGTCTTTGGCAGATAATCTGTCAGATAATCTTTCTGTGTAAATGGACCCTTAGACCAACTAGCATTTAATTTTTTTGCTCGTAGGTGGATAACCCCTTTAAGCCCTTGCGTCGTTAGGGGCGTTCAGAGGGGGGGCGCGCGTCGCCCGCGGCAATCAGCCAATCAAAAGTTGACAAACTAGCTATCAAAGTTGACAGCTGCATTTAAAAGGCTATTTCCCCCATTGGTGGTGGTCTAGTGGGGGGATAGCCCCCCACTGCAACACAATCAAGGAGGAGCGGTCCCCGCATCTGCTCCGGCCGGAGGTCTGCGCCGTAATGACGCTGATCCCGTCACGGCAGTCGCTCTCTGCAGCAGCATAGAACACAGATCTCAAAGTAAAAAGTACAAATCATGGCGCAAAAAAATGAAACCTCACTCAGCCCCATAGACCAAAGGATAAAAGCAATATAAGCATGGTAATAAAGTGATTTTAAGGAACATTTCTTTAAAAAAAAATTAATTTTTTAAAAGCCATCAAATAAAATAAAAGTTACACGACTTACATATCGTTGTAATCGTACTAACTTGAGGAACATGTATAACAAGTCAATTTTACCCTATGGCGAATGGGGTTAAAGGGGTTAAAGGACACCTATCACTTGATAGTGGTATGTCAGAAGTTATGAATAGTGGAAATCGAGGTGCTGAGACCCCAGTGTATTAGACAGAGTTTTCACCAGTACACCGGTCTTTATATAAAATACATTTTATTCCAAAGTATTAAAGACTTCAGAGCCACATTACAAAAAATGCATATCCTCTTGACAGACAAAAATAAAAGATGCTGATATGCCACTGATTGCTAAGCGCACAGCTGAGTGCTGTGGCCATTGTTTTCTATTTGAGTCTTCTTGGAAAGAAAAGTGTCTAGTGTAGTGACTTATAGAAAGTTTAATAAACTATGCAGTACTCTTTGCATTGCTTGCTCCACTTTCTGAGGAAAACGGAGTAGAAAAGAACAGATATCATGTCTAGCTACTCTACCCCTAGAAAAAAAAAATGGAAGCACTCCAATGCCTCTGTTTACACTGTAGGTTGCACGCCACATGTGGCTAGATTACAGGCAGAAAACAAGAAGAGCAACCGCAACCTACAGGTGCAAGTGCTTACCGTACATACTCCGCCCGCCACCCCCTGTGTACACATGATAAAAAACCTGCTCAAAAGATATTAAAAAAATGAGGATCTTAGCAAACCATTTGATCAAACAGAGTGTACCATGTCAACACGTTAAGGTGTCTTTAGAGACATGGTCCTACTCTAGCATTCCCATACTAGCAATGGCCTCTCCTGGGCTAACATTAAAGGAGAAGTCCGGCCAAAATTTATTTTTGATATGTTGTTACTTATGAAAAGTTATACAAATTTCTAATGTACATTAATTATGGGAAATGCACATATAGGGCTATTTCCCTTAGTTTAGTAGATCAGGAAGTGTTAGAATTCTCTCAGATCCAAGGTGTAATTCTCTCAGATCCAAGGTGTAATTCCTATGGAGTGTCCAGCAGGGGGCGCTCTCTATATAGAAGTCTATGGGACTTTATTGTTTCTATGGATTTCTATGTAATGTAATGTAATGTAATGTAGTGTAGTGTACAGTGCTTTATTGAATGAATACATCTATGGAATACTTGCTCCCCAAAGTATTCCATAGATGTATTCATTCAATAAAGCACTGTACATTACATTACATTACATTACATAGAAATCCATAGAAACAATAAAGTCCCATAGACTTCTATATAGAGAGCGCCCCCTGCTGGACACTCCATAGGAATTACACCTTTCGTCGTGACGTCACTGGATCTGAGAGAATTCTAACACTTCCTGGTCTACTAAATTAAGGGAAATAGCAGTATATGAGCATTTCCCATAATTAATGTACATTAGAAATTTGTATAACTTTTCATAAGTAACAACATATCAAAAATTAATTTTGGCCGGACTTCTCCTTTAAGCCTACTGTACAAACTGGGCAGATAGGAGCCAAGTAATCTCAATTTATAGCACCCAAGGGACATGGGTGGAGTGCAAGCTAACAGAAGGTAGCCACACACCCCCATATGGGTTCCCTCTGCTAGATTTATCAAGAGGCACACACTTCTTGATAAATCCAGCATAGCGCAGGCTAGTCCAGGTGCTGTTGCTACTTTAGCAGTGAGAGCAGGGATTAAGGGGCGGAGTGTGTGCTGCTAAGCGCCTCTGCCTCTTTGATCAGAGGCGTTGGTGCAGCGCACTGATTGGCTGAGCGGGACGTCCATCCGGGAGCCCCCGAAGCAAGCCGGATCGCAGAGCAGGTAATGTATAAGCTCCGGCCAGCTGGGGGATTAACGGGGCGGTCTCCCGACATATTGGCAGCGAGAAATCTGCTGCGGATCTGTCATGTGTGAAGGCACCCTAAGGCATTTTTACGCAGGCTCCCCAATAATGTTGCTGCCCTTGCAGAGAATGTAGCAAACAGGCTATTTTCACCTTTCCGCAATCCCCCAGTGTCCTAGAACATCTTCGGGTCCTCTGCTGAACGATCCCGCCTCCACTTCATAGACACACTTGTCTCTCAAGTGACCAATCGCTGACTGAGGTTGGATAGTGCAGCGGCCAGTGATTGGCTGAGTGGCTGAACCTCTTGCACTGCCAAGAAGAGTCAACTGAGAAGTGGCGGCAAATTGTTCAGCGGGGGGAACTAAAGACATCACAGGAGGACACTGGAGAAGTAAGAACAGCATGGTCATGTTTTCCAACAGGGCAGCAACATATTAAAAATTTTAGGAACTGAATACAGTGGTACCTTGGTTTAAGAGTAACTTGGTTTAAGAGCTCACAGTTTTTCAAAATTATGACTTGGTTTAAGAGCATTGCTTTGGTTTAAGAGCTCCCTGTACTGGGTGGGAGCGCGAGTGGAGGAGGGGCATGGCCTGTATAGCGGGGTCTACAGCACTTTACTGTGACCCAGGAAGTGTCCCTCACCTTCCAAATCATGGCAGATCCACTTCAGGCTGGGGCTTGCATTAAGGGACAGGACTGTGGAGGTAATCTCTTCATAGCTGTAACCCCTCTCTCCCCAGACAGAGAATGCTGCATGTATGTGCCCACATCTGTCCTGCTCATTCCTTCATGCTCCCTGCAGTCTCTGTCCGCCCTGGTGTTTCCCATCTTCTCCATTACTGTACAGTAACTTATAATATCACATATTCTGCTGTTTCTGCATGTTTGTTTCATCTTTTGTACATATTCAGAATAATAAATTTGCTTTGGTGTAAGAGTGATTTGGATAACAAGCATGGTCCCGGAACGAATTATGCTTTTAATCCAAGGCACCACTGTACCTCTTTAAGCTCAGTATGTCACTTACCAATATGTCACTTACCAATACATGCAATTTAGACTTCTTCCTCCTTAGCTATGTACTTTAAGGACTTTGACAAAACAGCCTAATGAAGTTGCTAAAGTCATTTGGACAGCCCTGCTCTATAAAAAGCCATTGTGTCTGTGTAAACAAGAACTGCATTGTCAGGGTGGGTTCACACTGCGTTTTAACGGACAAAAAAAGTGTCAGCAACGTCCGTCAAAAAAAAAACTGATCCGTTTTGATCCGGTTTTTTTTATAATGGAAGTCAATGGAAAAACGTGTGTGGTTTCTTTTTTTCTGTTTTTTGGTTTGTTTGTTTTTTGCACCCTGATCCAGAATACCACTTTTAAATCTGCAGGCTTTAGATAAACACATACAATTTCCAAGAAGGAGCTTGCAAACGTTATCATTGTTGTTGCAGGGCACAGCTCTGCTCAGTATTCTGATTATGAAACCTTTTGTTGGGTCACAGTCAATTTTTGCCTGTCTGCATTATAGGTCTATGGAGACTTCGCCTGCTGCAGGCTGGGGAGTGAAACTTTTGTATGTGTTCATAATGTAATGCATTGCTTTACATAGCTGTGTGTTCTTAACTTCCACAGAAGAACCTTGCAGCCTGTAGAAAAGCGTATGATGCTTTCCTTACGACTTTCCCACTTTCTCATATCTATTGGAGGAAGTATGCAGAGTTAGAGCAGCGTCTTGGCAATACAGAAGAGGCTGAACAGGTATGTTGTTCTCAATCTGGAAAGCTCTTTGTATTATTACAGTACAAAGGAGAACTCCAGTAAATGCATTCTGCAAAAATACACTACATTGCAACAGGCCTACAGTAACACATGGGTTTAATACATTTTAAAACTGAAAACATATTCTTTGTAAGTACATTAGCGCCAATTATTTATATTTCTTTGAGTTGATATACATATTGCGTAGATAGCTCTTGTCTTATCTTCCCATCAGCTGTCTGCAGACAAGGGCGGATTGCAGATGAAAAGATAAAACAATTGACATCAGACTTTTAGCTGATGGCTGTTTACAGTTAAAACCATGTTTTCCTTCCTGGTTCAATTGTCAAAGAGGAGGTGCTGAGCTGCAGCATGCACACCTCCTCCCCTACCTGCTTTGTACCAATTTCTTTCTTACTACAGGATGCTCCCAGATATAGATATTTAGACATCAGGAAGTGGGAAAATATTACATACTAGTTAAAACTTTGGAGGTCTAAAGAAGTGGACAAGTTTTTTTTAATTCAACTTTCATTGACGCTTTTCAAAAAAGAAAAACACTTCTTTTTCGTACAAACAAAACCCAGAGAGGACATGCCCGCTCCCCCCACCCCAGCTTTCCACTTGTGACACTTCATAAATGTCCCTACATAGAATATTCCAAAACAATAAATACAACATACAACAATACAGATAGAATAGGAAACCTTCCCTGCCTGACCAACGATGGTGCATGTCCAGTAATGTCTAGCCTTACAAATAGACCTTTGGCTTTCTATATGGGAAGCTTAATTGGAGATTATGTGTGGGGACCTGATGGTGCAAGATCATGGGTACTTAACCCTCTACTTCAGATCTTATTAAATTTGGTAGACGCTGCAGTGTTCTCTCCCTGACAGGAAATTGAATATGATGTGCATTCAGCATCTCCTGCTACTCTGCACTGATCATAAAGTTTTATGCCAGGCTGTATGGGAGAGAACCATGCAGCTGTGAATCACTGTATTAAGAGGCATCTGCCACAGGCTTGCATGCAAATCTAAACCTGATTCGGAGCAGGTGTAGACATCTGACATGGTTTTTGCCTATTTCCAGGCGTAAACCATAATAATTTAGGTGCAGGGGGAGGCCACACTTCATCCCCGTCTTGCCGCACCCCCCCTTTTCCCACTCTTTTCTGTCTGCTCATCAGACAACTAGGGCTTACGGCTGGCAAAGGTAAAGGTGAAAATTTGCGCCTTTTCCTTGGTGTACACCATGGACGAATTTTTGTGTGCTGCATAGAGGGCAGAACTGTGCAATTTTTTTAAATGTAATTTTTATTGAATTTTTTGTTTACTGTTGACAACACAAAAAACATAGAAATACAAGGATATAAGTATTAGGAAATCACGGCATTGGAAAAAATACATGAACTGTAAAAACATATCACATCAATAAGTCAGAACTGTGCAATTTTAAGCAGCCTCACGGTTCTCTCAGTGACTAGTGCTTACTATGGGCTGTAAGATGCAGGCCGAAAGATATTTCTTGCTTAAAGTGCATCTTATGGCCCCCAAAATTCTGTAGTTTTAGTGTATCCTGAACATTCATCCTCGCCACGGTAAGTATCTTAAAGGAGTCAAGAGAAGAGGAACAAAAAACTTGCAGACCACAGAAATTATCCACGTTGTCTCACAGCAATGGAGCCTCTTCAACGTTCTTCCTCAGGATCACTATGGCCTTTCTCACACCGCTCTGGAGTAGAAAGAAAGAAGATGACAAGATAATGTGAAGAAGCAAAGGTTCACCTTCTGATGCAATTACTGCAACTCAGGAATTTACTAACCAAGTCACTTTGTTTTACAGTCTGGAGTTCTTTGTATTCTGTCACTGCTAGCTCTCTCTAGTAACCTAAAGTGGTAAAATGTACTTCTCTTCACCTTCTTTTTTTAAATAAAGAATTGTTTCAGCTTCTACAGCATTGGTCCTTAACCTGTTATTCTTCAGCTGTCACAAAACCACAACTTCCAGCATGCTGCTGTCAGGATATGCTAGGAGTTGTAGTTTTGCAGTAGCTGAAAAGCTATGGTTTGGGCTAACATTGTTCTAGATGGAGCTAATAGTGGGCTTAAAGCATTTGCTAAAATCACTTTTCTAATCCAGAACCTATTGCTTAAAGCTGCACCTATAAGAAAGACACTTGGATGGTTGTCAGCGATATGCACACTGTTATGTGGAGATACATTGCTTCATAATATTCATGTACATTTACTGCATGTACAGCTTCTGTCCTGTCACACTTCATGTCATTTCTCATAGATATTCCTTTTCATTACCTATGTAAATCTATACGTACCTGTCATTTTAAAATACCTGCATAGTTTGGTTACATTAACCCTTCAGAGTGATACCAAATGATTTTTGCAATCTCACTGCTGCTATTGAGTCCTTGAGAGTCCTTTCCATAGTGAACAGTCTCTCCTTTTTATTGACTAGGGCTGTGTGGCAATAGTACAAGACTTCCTTTCCCTTAGTTCTCTGACCAGCCACTGCACTACCCATACTTCTCTCTGCTCTGCCATGATATAGTGCTGGGGGGTGTTTACACACTAGCAGCACGGTAAGAAAGGGGTAAGGCTAAGCACTGAACTACTGCCGTTGCTTCTGCTGAGAAGCTGAACCAAGGGTGAAGGGGAAGTTACACGTCAGCACTGTAGATTTGCAGCAGTAGCCACACTGGTACTTACACAAGGGACAGCTAAGCTTTAGTGGTCAGACATAAGAGTCAAGCCTTGATTTACTTTTCAGGAACAGTGTGGATCTGCATCAGCAGGCAGGCTTGCTTATGTTACAGTTTCACAGCTTAGGTTTAATCTCTGCCCTACTTCCTATGTTCTATCTTGATTTAGCTGATTAGGGACAGATTTATCCTAGTAACAATCAGTGAACAGCAGATTGCAGGGTGGGAAGACTCCTAGTGGCCAAAGCTTTAGAGCTGTTTTTCTGAGATATGGAGTAATATTTTTTTTTTGTAAATGAAGGGAAATACAAAAATGGAGTACAAAGAAAGGATTTCCAGCAGCACTTACAATGAAAAAGATGTATATTTATTTGTAGCATTCAGAAACAGTGTATCACAGCAGGTCACTGATACGCTACTTCCCAGCTTGCGGCCATTTCATGCCCACTGGTGCCGGTGGGTTTGAAACATACGGAGTGAAAATGCTACGTAAAGGGAGTTGTATACACATGAAGTTATCCCAGCATGGGTTGATTGTGATGAGTAATAGAGCTGAGTGAGCGATAAAGAGTGTCATAGAAATTGCTTTGTCATCTCTTCTTCCTCATACCATTAATGCCTTATATCATTCAGACAGACAAATCAATGGAGACATTTATTGTGAGTTTGCTGATCATTATTGGTGGTTTTGGTGATTACTGGTGTCAGACAGTAATTTCAGCATCTTTCTCTTAGGTGCCTGGCTTCCATTTATTTTAAGATTTCATTTGCTTTATTGTTTGGCTTTAAATTGATGTTTTTATCCTGACAACCTGGCAATGTGTAAAAATGGAAATGGGTCAGTGATGTAGAATGATGGGGTGGAGACTGGTAGGGTAGATGGACAGGGGGCAGCTTTTGTTTGCAGTCCATTTGGAGACACCACATCTACTTATGTTGTTTGTCTTGTGAATGTTGTACAGCATTGTATGTTTATAGGGGGCATTGCTCGACTCTATATCTTACCAGAGAGGTGATTTTCTTCAGAATGAGCTTGTTTAAAAACTAAGTAAATGTAGCAAGGTGCTGCTGACCAATCAGTCCTGGGCCCTGGTATTTGTTCAGCTACGGTGAATATGGCGATTCTAAAGGACTGAGACTACTGGACCGGAAAAGGCAAGTTCTACAATAATGTCTAATTCAAAGTTTAAAATTCAAAATAAGGATTCAGGTGTCACTGAACTAACCCTAATCTCTTCCCCACGTCAAAGTTAGATTGAAGCTGAGATTTTTTTGTTATGTCTGAGCCTTTTTATTTTTGGATAAAGTGGTGATTTTGCCGGACCCATTAGTATGAATAGGAAGTATGTTGTTTTTACGCCCGTGGATCAGCAGTCTTAAAAACAATAAACCCTCTTCCATGTCTTCCTCAAAGTTGAGAGTTTGGGTTAAAGGGATTATCTAGACAGCAAAAAAGGTCCTACCTCTTCTGCTCTCCAGTTGTGTGTGATATTACTACTTGGCTCTATTCACTTTAATGGAGTAAACTAAGGACAGCAGGTGCATTTCTGTTTCATAAAGAAAGCAGCCATGTTTTTCTAAACCTGGATAACTCAACTCCAACATCATTTTGGAGTTTTTAAAATTTGGGTGGTGTTGGGTTCTTAGATACTAAGATAAATAAGCCTTTTGAATTCATTAAAAAACTGCATTCTCTGATGTTGTAAAAATGTTATAGTAATAAGCACATGATAAAGATTCAAAAAATATACTGGGAAGAAATATCTGTGATCCCAGACCTGACATTAGATGTGAAGAGATGCTCAGGTGTGCTGGGCGGAAAGTTTGTCAAGGCTACTAGATTCTGTTCAGCGAGTTTTACATGTGGGTCCTATTATAATCGGATTGATGAATGATACTTTCCGAATGTTGTATGGTTACCACAACAGCTCTACCGTCCAGGGTGCATGAGCTTCTCGCCACAGGCAAGGTTACATCAGGCAGAAAAGATTAGCTAGTGGTGGTACACTATAACATCAATACCTTACTACTTCCCCAATATTACACTGCTGTATAAAAGCTCACTAGCAGGCTCTTCACTCACTTTATAAAGACGTCTTTTGCTCTAGGGTCCTGCAAAGTTAGTGATTTGGGACTTTTATATATTTATAATTTTTTTTTATTTTCCCACTTTTGTATAGTTTTTTATTTTTTTTATCTTTACCTCTTTTCACTATGGGGAGAAATATGTATTTCTACTTTCTTCTTTGATGCTATGTATTAGGTAATTGCGCTGCAGGATTACTGATGTTTCTGATCTGTGCAGATCTTTAGTCGTGCTGTGAAGTCAAACCAACTGAATGTGACCCTGTGGACAAGCTTCATCTTATTTTTATTTAAGAAAGTGAACAGGAAGGTGCCAAACTCTGCCGAGCAGTTACAAGGGTAAGAAGAGTGGAATAATGCTATAGTATTACTTTGTAGAAGATGTTAAAGAGGTTGTCCAGGCAAAAAATAAGTAATCGCTTATTCACAGGATAGGAATCGAATAGTTGATTGATGGTTTCTTACACCTGGCCCCGCTGTCAATCATCTCTTCGGTGCCTGCACTATGGTGGGAAGGGAGGCAGAATTAGTTGGCTTTCTTCCCTGTGTAGCAGTGAACTTCAGCCTTGGTCCCTAGTCACTTTAATAGGAGGCTGCAGTGCGTCTGCTACACGGGGAAGAGAGCCAATTGCTTCTGCCTCTGTTCCCACCGTAGTGCGGGTACCGACGAGCTGACTACCAGGGGGGCCAGGTGTCGGCGCCTCACTGATCAACTATTTCCTATCTTGTGGATAGGCTGTAACTTGTTTTCTTCTGGAAAACCTTTCATGAATGGATGGATGAATGAAGATGATTGGATTATTATTTTATTTAAAAAATGAATGTGAGAGAACTATGTTCACAATGTGTATTTTCATAGCAGGAATCAGAGGTTGACCCTCAAATTTCTGTTGTGGGTGTGCAGTTTGCACTGCAGCAGATCTGCAAGCTGGTTAACCCCATTGTCATCAAAAGTTTCAATGCTTAGGAATGGGTGGTGGAAACCCCATTTGTTTGCTTTGGACACAGGTTATTATCTGATATGAGACAGATTTTTATGTGAAATGTGGGTCAAATGTAGCCAGTTTGAACCTTGTCTTAAAATTTCCTGATGGTTTGCAGTGATAATATAATAGGTGCATGAATTCCGCCTCATTCCCTCTGCTACAGTTACAGCCCTACATATTCTGATCAAATGGGGATGAGGTCTAAAAACTCCAAATCTTTGCTTCAGATCATTACTGCAGTGCTAGCAGACACCGCAAGTAGTGAAGAACCCTGCTGGTGGTCAGCACATACTTTTTTATACTAATTATTATATGTACTATACATAATATTTATTATACATTGCTCTTTTGTGTGTGTCAACTGTAAGTGGTAAGTCTTTAATTTTCTTCCCAAGTCCTAATCAAATTAGTCCTGATAAAAAAAAAAAAATCATACTCTCCTTTCTGTATCCCCCATAGCTGCTGTTCTACTGTATCCTGGTCCCTGCTACTTCAGAACTGCTCACAGCCAAATCCTGGCTGCAGTGGTGTCTGGTATTTGGCTGAGCAGGCAACTCTTGTGGGGGCCCATGTCTGAGAAACTATTTTGCCATTTTCTAACAATAAACACTTTATAGCTATCCACAGGATGGCTGATAAATGTTAGATTACTGGGGCCCCCAGTTTCTCCTCACCAGCACTATAATGATGAAGCGTTTGTAAAGAGTAACAGCATGCATGCTTGACTGCTGCTATATACAAACTCTTTGTAAGATAGGAAATATGCACTTAAAGGCTATGGACACCTTTGCCCTGACTTTTTTGTTTGTTTGTTTTTTGCGCATTTGTTTTTAAAATGCAAAATGACATAAAACCATTAGATACACTTTCTTCTTGTTGCATTAGAGATAGCAGCAGGGAGGGAGGGGGCTTTACACAAGCTCAAATTGTGAAACAATGGAGGAGAGAGACCTTTGAGGGCAGCTCACACAGGCTGTACATAGAGAGGAAAGTAGACACAAGGCATTGTGGAGGGGTAATTATATAAGCTATGCAGAGAGAAAGCTAAGCACCCACACTGAAATTTTTGAGATTTTTGTAGAAGCAAAAACAAATTCTTAGTAAAGACCTATAGAGAAAGTACATAGCAAGAATGAATAAATTTCATATAGAGTTTGTATGGTGCAGCAGTAGGCATGTATGAATGCTGTGCCATACAATCTCCTGCCTACCATGGTTGATGGGATAAGAAGTAGTGGAGGACTTCAGGTTCTTTTGTTGCATCCTGCTGGATTTTCTTTTAACAGGTAGCCTGGCGATAACTCTTAAAGAAACAATGAAGACATTTTTTCATTGGAGACATTTATCTATGTACAGCGTTCAGATTTATCTTCAATGTTAATTCACTATTGTAAATTCTGTTTGCTATGTATTACTTATAATAAATTCTCTTTAGTTTACCCTTTGCTTTATTTCTTATCTCGAGCATTGAACATCATTTTTCATTTGATTGGGAGGTAGTTTTATAGTTATGAGAAATACTACATTATTTCTGCTTTAGAAAAGTGGAGAACTACTAGTAGACAGTCCCTTTTACAATTATGTGCCACAAAACACACATCTTGCTTTAAAGCAAACCAATCCCCTCCCTGGAGGAGTGTGACCTGGCCCCAGTTACCTTACAGCTGCTGGGCATAGCTCTCCAACACTGTGCCCAGAAGACTATGGTGGGGCAGCAACTAACTAGCGCTCTGCCCTGGCACCTTGTAACTATGCATGGGGGCGGAGCTGCAACAGCATGTAGTGACACTGGCTCCACCCTCCTCCCAGCCACTCACAGTTGATTGGCAGCCTGAGCCCTGGCTTTTGCATTAAAAGGGGTATTTCACTCAAACATAACTTTTCATATGGTGCTGCCCATGGTGTGGCTAGCAATTCATTCCATACTTTTTATTATCTTATCTCAACTAGTAGAAGCAACTCGGCTTCTACTGTATAGACACACTGTATAGACACACTCAATACACGTCCGTGTGGTGCTCAATGATAGTTAGATAATATCCATAAATATATAAAATGAGAAAAAAGATCAGGCACTCACCCATCAACGTGTCAATTTTCTTCTTTATTGATCATAGAAAAATCATAAAAATGCAGGGAGAGGGAGCATGGCAAGCAGGTCTCAGCGACGCACGTTTCGTGTCAAACAAACACTTCCTCTAGCTGATGATTGACCATGGTCAATCATCAGCTAGAGGAAGTGTTTGTTTGACACGAAACGTGCGTCGCTGAGACCTGCTTGCCATGCTCCCTCTCCCTGCATTTTTATGATTTTTCTATGATCAATAAAGAAGAAAATTGACACGTTGATGGGTGAGTGCCTGATCTTTTTTCTCATTTTTTTTTCTCATTTTATATATTTATTATCTTATCTGTCTTCTTCCCCCAATTCTGAAGACACAAAAAACTGTGAGCTTTTCTCTCCTCCCCTCTCCCTTCCGAGACAGCTGATGTAAACAAGACCTATCTGCAACTTTGTAATGCTGGGAGGAATAATCACAGTGAGTTCATCAGCAACCTGACCTCAGATTTTTTTTTATAAATCTTAGGGGTGACATTTTTACATTCTTGAGTGGATTTCCCTTCTTAATATAAGGAGAAAAATACACTGCAATATTCCACAACATATAGCTATGTATGCATGGATTTATACTTTTAAAATGTACATGCTTGAATCTATGTGACACTACGTGTGTCTGTATGTGCATATTGGTATTTATCATAGAGTGTATATGTTTTTATCTGCTTGTATGTTTGTGTGCATATGTCTGCTTGTGAGTGTAAATTTGTATGTGTTTGAGTGTATATAGATATATGTTGATGTGCATGAATATGCATCTGTGGGAAGCACTACTGTTGTGATCTTATATTAAAATAAATTTGTGGGGGTGTTATATATGTACCTTAATGGGAATTGTGTGAGTTGCATTGTAATATATTAATATAAATGTTTGCATATCTTGCTTGTGATTGTAAGTGCATGTATGTATCTACAGGAAGAATTGTCTCTATTGTGTGTCTATAAGATCTTTATTGATATGGTGTGTGTGTGTGTGTGTGTGTGTGTGTGTGTGTGTGTGTGTATATATATATATATATATATATATATATATATACATACACCAAATTGGGGTGTATTTATATGCATGTGTTTTGATGTTGTGTGTTACTTTTACACATCAGAATTTTTTTTTTTTTTTTTTTTGCCAAATACCTTGATACATTTGGATTACATACAAGGGTTTCTTCTGTTGCAATTTTTTTTTCCAATGGAAATCTACCCTAACAATTTTACCTTCCTCTCCCTGTTTATTCACTGCTTGAAGAATTAATCAAAGATTCTGATCTCAGATACACTGGATTTACTAAGAGACATTTACTTTTACTAAATCCAGCATAGTAAAGGGGGGCGGGGCTTGATCTTAGACCAGCATACTTGTACGCTGCTTTCGGGGGCAGCATTAAACTCATGACACATGACAATGTCTGTTTAGCAGCATACAGACAGAGTCCCTATGAGTCTTTTGTATAAGACCTCAATCATTACCATATGCTTCTCTAGAACGTTACTTTTATATTATGGCATGCAGTGGATCATGCCATGATTTGTCTTTTAGATTCTTGGAGGCATGAGGAAAGCCTATAACAGGCTTCAAGCCGTGTATTGTGGATCTGCACAACAGTGCGCCATTTCAAAAGGGAACCATGGAAGCCATGATGCTAGTGTGAACAGAGCCTAAAACTTGCTGTTATGATGATGTAGTAGCTTTTCCAGAATGTTAACTTATTAACTAATTAACTGCATGACATTGTAACGTCCATTGTTGTGACCTACCAAATAAACGTTAAAGTTAATTGAACTATGATTGTGATATTTCAAGGACTTTTACTTCCTTGCCTATTTAAGAGCTTCATGGTCTGTCTGGCAACATATCGGATGTAGGATTGAAAAACGTGTGTGTGTGTGTGTGTGTGTGTGTGTGTGTGTATATGTATATATGTATATACATACACACTGTATTGTCAATCAAGGAAAAGATCAAAATCATTGAAACACATATCTGAATGGTAAGTAGACACTTATAGTCATTGACACTTATACATTGACTGACAGCAGTAAGGGACAACACAGCCCCTCTGCTTCCACCAATTGCTGCGTCAGGAACTGTGGGGCTGCATAAGCTTATGTCCTGGCTCAGCTACGTGTTTCTAACTCTATAGCGATATTGAACCTCCTCTAATCTCTATTCTAATGCATTGTAATTTTTATTCACCAGAATACCCCTTTAAGAATAAAATCATATTTGTAAAGTCTGTGATCTCAGTCCACCACTAAGATCCACTATAATGTGCTGAGACGGGTGTTGTTGTGACAATACATACACTGAGCCTTCAGTTGCATAACTTCACATTGGTTTGGATCTTTACTCTCTACCCACAGGGTGTTCAATGAAGCTATTGATGCCTGCGGCTTGGAATTCCGCTCAGACGAGCTCTGGAGCCTCTATGCAGAGTATGAGATAAAACATTGTCATTTTCAAAAAGCCTTGGCAGTGTATAATCGGTTATTGAATATCCCCACTCAGCGGTATCAAATGCATTTTGAGAGGTGAGGACACAGGCAGAAAAGGAGGGGATTCTGTTTGTGATAGTATTGCTTTTCTGTCTCCTTTACAGCGTGTAGAAAAATAAATATTACAGTGATTCTGTTCCTTGGTTACGTTGCAAAATAATTTCCTTATTTTTTGTTCCATACAGGTTTAAAATCCTTGTATCTACCCGGTCTCCTGTGGAATACCTGACCGCGGAAGAGCTCAATACGATTCACGTGAAACTACAAGCTGACAATGATGATGATGATCAGGTTGCTTCGGAGGATTTACCATCAGACGACATTGCAGACTCGCTAACTGTGTGTACTGTTCTCTATCCCCACTACTTTCCTATTATTGTAGCAAGTACATATGCTGTTTATCTTAGATTTGTAGTATATTTTCTGTTAGAGGGATTTTCTGGCAGAGGTGCATATATGTATGTATACAGTGGAACCTTGGTTTAAGAGTAACTTTGATTCAGAGTGTTATGCAAGAAGAGCTCAGTTTTTCAAAATTGTAACTTTGTTTAAGAGCATTGCTTTGGTTTAAGAGCGTGCGGTACTGGATGGAAGGTCTGCATAGTGGGGTCTACAGCCCTGTACTCTGACCCAGAAAGTCTCCCTCACTTTCCAAATCATAGCAGATCCACTTCAGGCTGAGGCTTGCATCAGGGGACAGGACTGTGGAGGGAATCTTTTCATAGCTGTAAGCCCTCTATGTGCCCACATATGATCTGCTTGTTCCTTCATGCTCCCTGCTGTCTCTGTCAGCCCTTTTGCTTCCCATCCTCTTCATTCCTACTCAGCTATTCACACTGCTGTAAAAAAGTTTCTGTCACTGTCCTCCCGCACAGCTCTGTGATTCTCACTTCCTGATTGGTCTATGCTGAACACACACCCCTTCCCCATTGCTGTCATGTGACCACACAGACCTCTGACAACAGCTCTGCTTCTCTATTCTAGCCTGTTGTACTACGCTACTGCATTATGGGGATCTGCAGCTCTATCCTGTATTTATAAACCTGCTGTATTTTCAGGTTTATGCGCTTACTATACATTATACACCACATGCTGATTGCTATACTGTACAGTAACTTATAATATCACATATTCAGCGGTTTCTGAATATTTGTTTCATTAGTTTTACATGTTGTTCAGAATAAAAAAAAACAAACAATCTTCTGCATTTCAATGATTTCTTATGGGAAAAATTGCTTTGGTTTAAGAGTGATTTGAATGAAAAAAAAAAAGTGGCAGGCTCTCGAAAAACACTTGACAAATAAATCTTAACTTTTAAATTTTAAACTTTAAGTTCTTGATTTATATAGTTTATAGGTAAAGAGCAGTAAAATAAAACCACTTTATAGATATAAATTCACTTAGTAAAAATAACGCATACAGTGGTGACTTGGATTACGTGCATAATTCGTTCCGGGACAGTGCTTGTAATCCAAATCCACTCTTAAACCAAAGAAAATTTTCCCTTAAGAAATCATAAAAATGGTTCCACACCCCAAAAATGATTTTTTTATTCTGATTAACATGTAACACAGATGAAACAAACATTCAGAAACAGCAGAATATGTGATATTATAAGTTACTGTACAGTAATGGAGAGGATGGGAAAGACAAGGACTGACAGAGACTGCAGGGAGCATGAAGGAATGAGCAGGACACATCTGGGCACAGTATAGCAGCACTCTCTGTCCGGAGAGAGGGGTTACAGCTATGGAGAGATTACCTCCACATTCCTGTCCTCTGATGTAAGCCCCAGCCTGAAGTTGATCTGCTATGATTTGGAAGGGGGAGGGAAATGTCCTGGGTCAGAGTACAGTGCTGTAGACCCCGCTATGCAGACCATGCCCCTCTCCCACTTGCGCTCCCACCCAGCACAGGGAGCTCTTAAACCAAAGCAATGCTCTTAAACCAAGTCACAATTTTGAAAAACTGTGAGCTCTTAAACCAAAACGCTCTTAAACCAAGGTACCACTGTATATAATTAGCCACTTATGATATTCTACGGCGGTGCAGGGCCCTTTCTTGCCGCGTATCAGAAAGTGATTTGCCCTTTACTCTTTTATGCTTATTTAAGTTTTTATTACATAAATTAATGTTTATGCTTTGGTGTATATATGTAGTTCTTACTCTGTAGAGTCACGTTGTATGATTTTTGTATGGTGGATTACCACCTCTCACCAGTTTCCGCAGCTGTACAGGCTCTCAGCGGTATTTTCTCTGTTTCATGGCAGTTGGTAGTAATCACGCCCTCCGCTGTTGTGCAGGTTCCCGACGGCATGGTGTCTGTTTGATGGGGGTTGTAGATAGTATCTCCCCCACTTGATGTCTTTAGATCAGGATCGCGTTCCCTCAGATGGGTCGCCGGGTCCGTGCCTGTGTGGATTGTATCCAGCGTTCTGCTTGTGACTTCTAACTGTGAGTCGAAAGCCCCTATTACACTGGTCGTTTAGAGGAACAAACGAGCGCTCTCAGCGCTCGTTTGCTCCTCGTTCCCCGCTCGCTGCCGCCGCTATTCATCGCGGTGGCAGCGAGCGGGTGAGTGCGGGAGGGGCGGCGGGGGGGCTGCCCGGGGGATCGCTGATCGTCCGGGCAGCCCATAGGATATAGCAGCGTCTGCTGCCGACGCTCCGATTCAATGGAGCGACGGCAGCAGATCGCTGCTATTTCAGTCGCTTGTTTTTCAACATGTTGAAAAACAAGCGACTGCAACGATCAGCCAACATGAACGATGTCGGCTGATCGTTGCACTCTATTCCACGGGACGATTATCGTCCGTAGCGGCCGATATCGGCCGAATACGGGCGATAATCGTTCCGTGGAATAGGGCCTTAAGTGCATAGGGGTCGTCCCCCCTTCGCCGTTAGGTAAAGTCCTTTGCATGCAGTGCACTCGTGCATGCGCGTGGATTTTCAGGATGAGTAATGGGTTGTGCAGTCAACTATTGCAATAGTGGCTGATTATTCTGAAAAACTGCAACATTCTTTACTGAAGAAAGGATACATAGAATCTCTGCAACATTCTTTACTAAAGACAGGATACATAGAATTATCCTGAAATGCGTCTAAAGGGTTGCAGTTTTTCAGAATAATGATCCACTATTGCAATAGTTTATTGCACAACCCGTTACTCATCCTGAACATCCACGCTCATGCACGAGTGCACTGCACGCAAAGGACTTTACCTAACGAAGGGGGGACGACCCCTATGCACTTAGACTAACAGGTAGAAGTCACAAGCCGAACGCTGGATACAATCCACCCAGGCACGGACCCGGCGACCCATCTGAGGGAGCGCGATCCTGATCTAACGACATCAAATGGGGGAGATACTATTTACAACCCTTATCAAACAGACACCATGCCGTCGGGAACCTGCACAACAGCGGAGGGCGTGATTACTACCAACTGCCATGAAACAGAGCAAATACCGCTGAGAGCCTGTACAGCGGCGGAGATTGGTGAGAGGTGGTAATCCACCATACAAAAATCATACAACGTGACATTAATTTATGTACTAAAAACTTAAATAAGCATAAGAGTAAACGGCAAATCATTTTCTGATGCGCGGCAAGCAAGGGCCCTGCACCGCAGTAGAATATCATAATAAGTGGCTAATTATGTGTGTGTTTTTATACACAGTTATGACACATTTTTATTTAATATATTTTTATTTTTCGATTTCGATATATTTATTTATATCTATAAAGTGGTTTTATTTTACTGCACTTTACCTATGAACTATATTAATCAAGAACTTTAAAGTTTAAAATTTAAAAGTTAAGATTTATCTGTCAAGTGTTTTTAGGGAGCCTGCCACTTTCTTTTCTTCGTTCATTAATCGCAATGAAGGTTCTGTAGGGTGCAGAACCAGGTAGTGCATTCAAGGCACAACATTAACGAAGTACTCTCCTCTGACCCTAGGTTAAGCTCACCACCTCTCTTTTTTTGTATTAAGACAACTTTGTAATGTATGTTATGTCTGTGAATGGCCCCCTTCCCCGTGTCCCACCACCCCCACCCGTGTACCCGGAAGTGTGGTGCGCTATACTCACCTGTCACAAGCCGACACCAGTCTCCGATCTTCATTCAGTGACGTCTTCTTCGGCCGGCCGGCGAACAGCTCTGTCTGTTCCGAATGCCGGCCGCCCTCTGCAGCGTCATCTGATGCTCAGCCGCAATTGGCTGAGCATAACTGTGCTCAGCCAATCGCGGCTGAGCACAGTTGTGACGCGGCGGAGGGGGGACGGGCGGCAGCGACTCGGCCATCCGTCCGAAGATGATGTTTGGCACAAAATGGCGGACGGCCCTCGACACTGATCAGGTAATGTATAATGCACCAACACTTCCGGGTACACGGGTGGGGGTGGTGGGACACGGGAAGGGGGCCATTCACAGACATAACATACATTACAAAGTTGTATAACTTTGTAATGTGTGTTATTCTGTGAATAATTTTTTAGCGCCGCACTACCCCTTTAATATAGGAAATCACTTTTTCAGTTCTTTGCTCACTGTAGGTTTAATGGTGCTGGTGAATAGTACTACAGTTGATTGCTAGATATTAAAGTTGACCTGTAAGCAGTTGTTTGCAGACAGTGGCGTAGCTACCACGGCCGCGACCGGGCCAGCCACGAAGGGGGGCCCGCGGGGCCCTCCCGATCAATCACTCTTGTGACCGCAAGCATTGTTTTGCTTGCTGTCACAAGAGTCCGGCTCCGTCTTCCCCCGGCTGCTGCACGGCTGCCGGGGGTGTCGCGTCTTATCCCCGGCAGCGCGCGAATCCCAGAGCTCCCTGGGCCCTGACTTCCGGTTCCGGCGCACAGGGAGCTTTGGGATGCACGCGCTGCCGGGGATAAGACGCGACACCCCCAGCAGCCGGGGACAGATCAGGAGGAGTGAGGATCAATGTGGGAGCGTGTTGTCAGGTGAGTTAAGTTTTGTTTTGTTTTTTTATCAGCCTGCAGGGTGGGGGGAAGGAAGGGCCTCTTTGAGGGTGGGGGGGAAAGAGGGGGGGCATCTATGAGGGTGGGGGGGGGAAGAGGGGGGGCATCTATGAGGGGGGGGGGAAAGAGGGGGCGTCTATGAGGGTGGGGGGAAAGAGGGGGGCATCTATGAGGGTGGGGGGAAAGGGGACCATTTATGAGGGTGGGGGGGAAGAGGGGGGCATCTATGAGGGTGGGGGGGAAAGATGGGGCCATCTATGAGGGGGGGAAGGGGACCATCTATAAGGGAGGGGGGGAAAGGGGACCATCTATAAGGGAGGGTGGGGGGAGAGGGGGCCATCTATGAGGGTGGGGGGAGAGGGGGCCATCTATAAGGGAGGGTGGGGGGAAAGAGGGGCCATCTATAAGGGAGGGTGGGGGGAGAGGGGGCCATCTATAAGGGAGGGTGGGGGGAGAGGGGGCCATCTATAAGGGAGGGTGGGGGGAGAGGGGGCCATCTATAAGGGAGGGTGGGGGGAGAGGGGGCTATCTATAAGGGAGGGTGGGGGAGAGGGGGCCATCTATAAGGGAGGGTGGGTGGAGAGGGGGCCATCTATAAGGGAGGGTGTGGAGAGAGGGGGCCATCTATAAGGGAGGGGGTAGAGGGGGCCATCTATAAGGAGGGGGGGAGAGGAGGCCATCTATATGGAGGGGGGAGAGGAGGCCATCTATATGGAGGGGGGAGAGGAGGCCATCTATAAGGGGGGGAGAGGGGGCCATCTATTTGGGGGGGCAACATAGGGTTAGAGGGAATACACAGAGGGGGGCATATATTATTAGGGGCTCACATAGAGTCAGGGCTACCCACTAAATGAGGGTGTAAAGGGGCCAATACAGATGTGCAGTTTGTATAGAGATGAGGATGGTGCCAGTTTGAGGAGACTGGCAGATTCTGTGGATTCGTGGCTCGGAGAAGTTCTCATAATGGCCCAGGGCAGATGGAGAAGATGGAAAGAACTCCGATCAGAAAAGACGTCTCCTGTGAGTCACCTGATATAACTGCACTGTAATGTATATGGTGTATAGAACCTGTGTAGAGCTGGGGCCACCTCTATATGACTGGATGAGGTGATTTAGTATACTGGATTTGGTCAGTAACAATATGGTGGTGATGGTAGTGTTTGTGGTGTGGCAGTAATGTTTCCTTCCTATATACTGGTATTACTGGTAATATTGGTCTCAGTATACAGGATTTGGTCGGTAACAGTATGGCGGTAATATTTACGGTGATAATACTTTCTCTTCCAGTATGCTGGTGATATTGGTATTGATATTGGTAATATCTATCTTGGTGTATGTGTATGTATGTGTGTGTGTGTGTGTGTGTGTGTGTGTGTATATATATATATATATATATATATATATATATATATATATATATATATATATAAACAATAGCATCACTTGGTCGTGAAAGGAGGGGAGGGGGGCCCAAGTTGGCCTCTCGCACCAGGGCCCAGGAGACATTAGCTACGCCCCTGTTTGCAGACCCATCTAAGCATGTGATTCTAGGCATACCTTTGTTTTCCTGACTATAAGAGAATATGGCACATGTGCTCCAAAACACCAATTTTCAGCTGCCTTGTAACCTTCCTTCCCCGTTCGTTGACTGTCATTAGGCTGCCTTCTTTACTCTGCTTCTGATTTGAATTCATGCCCCAGTGACATGCACTTGTGGTATAATAAAGCTATATTCTCCTGGTGGCTTCATGTGTGCTCATTCTGAGGCTGCTGGGAGAATACAGCATTATTGCATATGTGCTGTGCCATGGTAAATGCCAGTTCTATTCAGATACAGGTTAGTAAAGGCATCCGATTTTATACTTACCTGTCCAGGCTCCTCCTATGTCCTGCACAGAACTTCAATGGTGACTGTGGGGAACAGGGAGCAGGACACCAAGAGAGCCTGGACAGGTAAGTATAATCTTACTTTTACACGGACATCGCTAATGATTCCTGTGCAGTGTTTGTGGCATGATAATTTAGCCAATTAATAGGCTCTGTATGAGCGCCTATCTAGCAGGTCACCGCTTGCTTACTGTGTTAATCGGGCCATGTAATGTGGCGCTTAGATCTCAGCACTGAGGGACAGTGGGGAAAAAAAACTGCGATGTGCCCGGAAGCACGTTTAAATGCACTATTGGGCCATGTGCTTGTTTGGGTGGAAGAAACTGCTAAAAGGTCCACTTTAACCCCTTAGGGACCAAGCCTATTTGGGCCTTAATTACCAGGCTCATTTTTCAAAATCTGACCTGTCTCACTTTATGCGCTTATAGCTTAGTGATGCTTTAATGTATGCTAGCGATTCTGAGATTGTTTGTTTGTTTTTTCGTAACATATGGTACTTTATGTTAGTGGCAAAATTTGGTCACTGTCTTGTGTTTTTTTTGTGAAAAACATCTAAATATCATAAAAAAATATTTAAAAAATTTGCTCTTTACGCACTTTGAAATTCTTTGCTTCTAAAAAAAGAAAGTCACATGACAAAAATTAGTTAGTAAGTCACATTATGAATATGTCCTCTTTATTCTGGCTTCATTTTGTAAACATATTTCACTTTTTTAGGGTGTTACGGGGCTTAGAAATGTATCAGCAAATTATGAAATTTTCATGAAATTTCCAAAACTGATTTTTTTTTTTAGGCACCAGTTCTTTTTTTAAGTTGATTTAGGAGGCTTGTATATTGTAAACCCCCATAAGTGACCCCATTTTGGAAACTAGAAACCTTAAAGAATTAATCTAGGGGTATAATGAGCATTTTAACCCTACAGGGGCTGGAAGAAAGTATTCACAATTAGGCCGGACAAAAATGGAAAATAGAAATTTTCCAATAATATATTAAAGATTAAAGTATCTCATTTTCATAAGCAACATGAGAGAAAATGCACCCCAAATTTAGTAACGCAGGTTCTCCTGAGTACATTGGTACCCCATATGTGGGCGTAAACCACTGTATGGGCACACAGCGGGGCTCAGAAGGGAAGGAGCGCCTATTAGCATTTCCAGTTCAGATTTTGTTGAAGAATTTTCTGAGCGCCAGGTGCGTTTGCAGCTCCCCTGTAGTGTCAGCAGAATAGAACCCCCGCAAAAGTCACCCCATTTTGGAAAGTACACCCCTCAAAGAATACATCTTGGGGTGTGGTGACTATTTTGACCCCATAGGTATTAGAGGAAAGTATTCAAAAGAAGACGGTAAAAATTAAAAAATATAATTTTTCCAATAATATGTTTGTTTAGTTTGAAATTTCTCAATTTCACGAGGAACAGGGGAGAAAACTCACCCCAATATATGTAACGCAGGTTCTCCTGAGTAGAACGGTACCCCATACGTAGGCATAAACCACTGTATGGGCACAGAGCAGGGCTCAGAAGGGAAGGAGTGTCATTTTAGTTACAGGCAATATGTGGGTGTTTACTGGCTATCTGGGGTGGTAATGGACAATCTCGGGGTGTTTACTGGCTATCTGAGGTTGCGAAAGGGAATCTGGGGTGGTTATGGACAATCTGGGGTGGTTACGAGCAGTCTGTGCCAATCTGGGTAGGTTATGAGCAATCTGGGTAGGTTATGAGCAATCTGGGTAGGTTATGAGCAATCTGGGGTGGTTACGGGCAATCTGGGGTGGTTACGGGCAATCTGGGGTGGTTACGGGCAATCTGGGGGTGTTTACTGGCTATATGGGGGGGGTACGGGCAATCTGGGGGTGTTTACTGGCTATCTGGGGGTGTCTACTGGCCATCTGGGGGTGTCTACTGGCCATCTGGGGGTGTTTACTGGCCATCTGGGGGTGTTTACTGGCCATCTGGGGGTGGCCATCTGGGGGTGTTTACTGGCTATCTGGGGGTGTTTACTGGCTATCTGGGGGTGTTTACTGGCTATCTGGGGTGGTGACGGGCAATCTGGTGGTGTTCACTGGTGATCTAGGGTGGCGACCGGCAATCTGGGGTGGCGACGGGCTGTCTGCGATGGCTACAGGCAATCTGTGGTGGTTACGGGCTGTCTGGGGGGGGTTACGGGCAATCTGGGGAGGTGACGGGCAATCTGGGGTGGTTACAGGTAATCTGGGGTGGTTACATGTAATCTGGGGTGGTTACTTGTAATCTGGGGTGGTTACAGGTAATCTGGGGTGGTTACAGGTAATCTGGAGTGGTTACAGTTTATCCGGTGCGGCTTTTGACTTTGGTGACAGGGGTAAAAAAGTTCTAGCACTATTTGGAACAAGCGATCAGCGGTATATAGTATATACCGCTGATCGCTTGTACTGGGACCACACCGGGTGGTCCCCGATCATTGCCCCATGCTCTCTGCCACCTCCGGTGGTGGAGAGAATGGAGCTTTGATCATTTTTAGGAATCCATCACTGTGATCAGAGTCTGTTCACAGTGATGGTGGTGGCCATCTAGGAGTCAGTGACCAGGTCACTAGGGTTAATTCTAGGGACAGGGGGGGGACATGTTCTCATCTCCTCTCACTGTGGATTCACTGTGAGAAGAGATGAAAGTGTTCAGCTGCGCTGGCAATGCCTGTTACCGGTGGCCGCCGTTATACTGGTAACAACGGCGATCGCCGGTGAGGGGACTGGCCGGGACTGAACCCACTTCCTAGCAAAAACCCACAAAAACTGTCGCCACATTGCAAGATCCATAGTGTTCTTATCTTTTGCGCGGCAGAGCTGGTTTAGGGCTTATTTTATGCGGGAAGATCTGTAGTTTCTATTGATACCAAGTTTTATATGTATATGACTTTTTGATCTCTTTTATAACGTATTTTCTAAAGCAGATTGATAAAATACTGCTATTCTGGTACTGTTTTAATTTTTTTTTTTTTACAGCGTGTGTCGTGCGGTGTAATTATTGATATAGTTTTATAGATTGGGTCGACGGATGAAACGATACCAAATATGTATAGGATTTGTGTTTTTGATCACTTTTATGTCACGTTTTATTGTGCATGGGGAATGTAATGCATCTTTATTATTGGGGGGGGGGCTGGGGGGGCTGTGTTGTGTTTGGTGCACACTTTTTTCACTTTTTTTTTTTACTTTTACACTAGTGTACACTAGTGTAAAATACTTAGATCACTGATACAATACACTGCAGTACCTGATGTACTGCAATGTATTGTATCATGCCTCATGCATTGCTGACATGCAATAGCCATGGCCACCCCTGTCACCATTGGGCATCTCCATGGAGACCCCGGGGACCTTAATTAGGACCCCGGGATCACCATGGAGACATCGGGACCCCGGACAGCGCCGCGGGACATTTCGATCGCGTAAGTGACCCACGGCGCCGTCCGGGATCCACCGGGACCCATTAGATGCCGCTGTCATGGTTTGACAGCGGCATTTAATGGGTTAAACTGCTCGGAGCGGAGAATCCTCCGCTCCGGGCAGGTACAGGAGGGTGTCAGCTGTCACACTGACCGCTGATCCCACGTCCTGCAGCCGCCACCGGGCGATAGTTTATTCCGATGCGCCCGCCGTTAAAAGGCGTACGCATCGGAATAAAGCCCATTAGTGGCTGCCGTGAATATGCGTGCTGCGGTCACTAAGAGGTTAAAGGGTTTGTCTAATTAAAAAAAAAGTGGTATGGTGTGTGTTTTCTGGTAAGGCTTGGTCCCAGTCACCATTCTTTATGCTCAGACAGTGATGTGTTGACACGACATGTTCCCGCTGTAGCAATAATCCCTCTAGGGATTTTTCTTTAAAACTAGTTTTATACCATGAATTTCTAATTTTTCTTTTTCTCTTGAAGGATTTAGATCTGCAGAGGATCCGGCAGCATGTTCTAGATACAGGAAAACAGATGTATCTCTTGAATGTAGAGCAAGTTAACAGGCGATGTGGGTTTGAAGACGGGGTAAGTGCTATAACTGAACTCAAGCTTGTCGCATCTGGATTTGGCTTGTCCATCTGGGCTTGTGTCACTCTTGACAGCAAAAATAGTGCAGCAGGCTGCATTTTTTTTTTTTGCCATTAAGCTTGGAGAAATCTTGACAGGGCCCCCTTACAAGTCAACAAGTCTTTTCAGCACTGTAGGTATCAGTCATGTGACTGAGGTGCCACAACATTATGGCTTCCATCTTAAGGTTAAATGGCTGTGTGAACAAAGCCTCATGTTTCATAGATTTGAAGGGGCATTCCGATCTGGACACATCCACAGGATCTGCCATAAATGTCTGATAAATTCGATTCGGTCTATATTGAGGTCTAAAAAAGCAGAATGTTTGCACAGCGCTCACTAAAGGTGTGTTTACACAGACAGACTCATCTGACAGATTATTGAAGCCAAAACCAGGAACAGACTATAAACAGAGAACAGTGCATAAAGGAAAGACTGAGATTTCTCCTCTTTTCAAATCCATTCCTGGCTTTGGTTTCTGTCTGTGTAAACACACCATAACATCAGTTGTCTCTTGTGTTCTCCATATCATGTTCACGTCTGCGAATAGGCCTGGGAGAGCCTTGATCTTAGAGGTGGACTCTGCATCCATATGCTGTAATGGCTCAGAACGATATTTAATGTCAGGCGTCTGGAGATGTATTGTTGCTATTGGCAATCCTAGACTGCCTGTATTAAGGGCTTATGTATTTACTGCTCTTCCCTATCTTTCTTATATTGATACTGTTTTCTGCCATGTATATATTTAATATGTTGATATGTATTAATTTTTAATGAGAAAAATGTTAAGCTTGATCAGTACTCCTCCCATGCAACCTATCACACTCTTGTGATTGGCCAGGGGAAAGTTAGCTCTGCCCACCCCCTACCCAGAGGGGCTGTGCGGTCTCCTCAGTGATAGTTGGAGCTCTGGCTCTGCCAGAGGTGGACCGAACCTCCCCACGTCACCTCAGTGATCCTGTCAGACTCTATCTTCCACTCCCTAACTTGCTCCAGTCAGCCATAAGGACTAATTCGTGCCCCCTAAGTCTAAGCAGTATATACTATGTATTTATTAGTGCCTGCTGTCAGATTGGTGAGATGTTTGAGGGTCTCCCGCTCACCGTTCACATGTTCCTGGCTTCCATGTCAGTGTGTTCATGCGTCTTCCTCCTACATGATCGCGAGCGTCGACAGCGTCAAGTCTTCTACTTCTATGCGTCTTCCTCCTGCAAGTCAGTGAGTGTTGGCAGCGTCATTTTCTCCTAGTAACTCAAGTTACACGTATCCTTATAAAGGCTAAAAGCTATAAAGTCACTGGAACAGGTCTCTCTGTGTCATCCATGGGATCACCCTCACTAGGTATACTGATCAAGCTACCAAATGTCTACTACGAGAAGTCCTTACCTTTTAAGTGTACCAAGTTATCCTTCGAGTAAAGTCTTAATACATTTTCACCACTATCGTGTGAAAACTTTTTTATTAAAAAATATATGTCCCTGTGTGTATGCTGAAGAAGACAAGGGCCCCAGCCAGGGCCGGATTAAAGGGAGGGCACCAGGGGCACGTGCCCCGGGGCCTCCACCACTTAGGGGCCCCCACCAGCAGGAACCCTAGTAGATCGGTGTTGCTTATCCAGGATATCAGGCCATGTAATAGGACCCTAAAACAGTGGGCAACAGCGTACAGAAAGTGCTGTGTTCTCACATTGCATTATTAACACAAACACAATGTGGGAATACACTCTGATACTTAGCCCTCCCCGCTCCTGTCTCTAGGATCTTGCATCTTCCTCTGCACTGCAGCCTCTAGTGACCATCACATGCGCAACAGAGGAGGATGCTAAGCAATACAGCCAGGAGCGAGGAGGGCCTGTGCTAAGTCGCCTACAGTAAGCTGCCATCTGTATAGATCGTGGCATAGTCGTGGTTTGTCGCCCTGGGCCTCTACCAACCTTAATCCGGCCCTGGCCCCAGCACCCTCGGACCCCACCGTGACAGGAAGGTTTCAGAAAGTGAGCCCTAAGGTTGCACTACCCACCTAGCAACACAACCCCTCAGCATACCACAGCACAACACCAAAGGGACATTATAATGCCATAAATGTCCAGATGGAAACACCCCTTTAAAGCATAGTCTATCAGAGTAGTGGTGGCATTGTTGGTGAAACCCCTTAACGACCGCGGGCGTAAATGTACACCCTGCAGCCCATGCCTTAATGCAAACAGGCGTACATTTATGCCCGCGGTTTATCCAATCGCTGTGTGTACATGGCTATAATAGATAGCAGGCCATCTC
The DNA here is from genome assembly GCF_027789765.1 of Dendropsophus ebraccatus. Taxonomy (NCBI): domain Eukaryota; kingdom Metazoa; phylum Chordata; class Amphibia; order Anura; family Hylidae; genus Dendropsophus; species Dendropsophus ebraccatus. The sequence goes on along the minus strand of NC_091457.1, from coordinate 35,721,483 downwards.
TGCTTGTCGGCATGGGGGGGGGGATTTACACCCCCCTGTGCTGACGATCACTGTCATTGGCTGGTCAATTTAAACCAGCCACTGACACGAATTTTCAGCTTTCCGGGTCATCGGTGACCTGGAAATTAATAGCGATTGGTGCTGTCCGAGACAGCACCAATGGCCATTAATGTGTACAGTACATTATAACTACAATGCAAGGTGCCCCACATGAGATGATCCCTCGTATGACCGCCTGTACAAAGTACGACCGGTCATAGATCATTTCTCATCCAAATTTGCTGAGATGTATATCCCAGAGAAATACATGTCAGTAGATGAGTCCCTCCTGAGCTTCAAAGGAAGACTCCATTTCCGCCAGTACCTTCCCAATAAGAGATGATGGTATGGCGTGAAACTATAAAAACTCTGTGAAAGTACCTCAGGGTACACTTACAGATTTAGAGTATATGAGGGTAGGGACAACCCAACCCCCAGAAGGCCCCCCCATCCTCAGAGTTTGTGGGAAGATCGTTTGGGAACTGACCTTCCCACTGCTGGATAAAGGTTATCACCTGTATGTTGATAACTTTTATACCAGCGTCCCTCGCTTCCCGAGCTATTGTAGCTTGCGACACGATTCGGAAAAATCAACAAGGCCTCTCAAGTCATCCGGTAAGACAACCGATGCCAAGGGGTGAGAGCAGGTGAGAGCTTTGCACGTGAAAATATGTTGTTGGTTAAATATAAGGACAAACGGGATGTCCTTATTTTTACCACAATTCACCACCTCTATCCCTGTGCGAGGTACCACAAACGTGGTGCACAAACCTGATTGTGTTCTAGACTACAATCGGGAGGAGTTGATATATCAGATCAAGTCCTCAAACCATATAACGCCACGAGAAAAAACAGAACTAGGTACAAAAAGATGGCCGTACGTCTGGTCCAAACAGTGTTGTATTGTACAGATGTGCCGGCCACCCGGGGAAATACCTTGAATTCCAGGAAGCAGTAATAAAAGCCCTGATATTTGGCAGCCACGGAGAGGGTGCCATTGCTTCTGGATATGAAGGACCCCGTATCGTACCAGGACAACATTTTCCAGGTAACGTCCCCCACACTGGGAAAAAAAGGGAGATCCCAAAAGAAGTGCAGAGTGTGCCACAAAAGGGGGATCAGGGAGGACACCATTTTCCAGTGTGTCACCTGTCCTGATCACCCCGGCCTCTGCATAAAGGATTGCTTCAAGGCGTACCACACGTCATTGGAGTTCTAAATTTTCTAAATTCTTTCCCTATTCTTTTTCTATTTCAGGGGTCACGTTGATCCAGGGATTATTCTGATTGCTATTTTGGAGTCAGGAAGGAATTTTTTCCCTGTGATGAGGCTACTGTCGTCTGCCTTACGAGAGTTTTTTGCCGCCTTTTGGATCAACACAGGTTGAATTTGATGGACTCCTGTCATTTTCAACCTTATAAACTAGTAATTGGCCTAATACCCCCAAATAAATTAGAATGGTCCCTTTTCCCCAACTAAATAGGTATGGCCGCCATTCCCATTAGAGGCTTGCCATGTTGCATTTACAAATGCTGCCAGGACAGTGGAAACCCTCCACAAGTGATCCCATTCTGGAAATTACACCCCATAAGGAATCTAACAAGGGGATATGGACCCCTTGGTGGTGGGTACATTTGTGCCGTGAAAATGAAAAAAATTATATTTTTCATTTCCACAGCACATGTTCTACATATGTGACCGTCACCAGTGGGGTGCATATGCTCACTGCAGCCCTTTTTAGATTCCTTATGGGGTGTAGTTTCCAGAATGGGGTCACTTGTAAGGGGTTTCTACTGTCCTGGCAGCACAGGGGCTTTGTAAATGCGACATGGCCTCCATCCTCCATTCCAGCCTCTAAATGGCGCTCTGTCCCTTTGGTGGCTTTCCCTATGCCCATATGGCACACTATGTCCACATGTGCGTTATTTGCGTTCTCAGGGAAACCCAACACTGTTTGTGGTTTTTTTTTTTTTGTTTTTTTTTCCCTCTTTTAACCCCTAGACGACCCTGGACGTAGGGTTACGTCATGGAAGTCTGTCCCCAGACGACCCATGACGTAACCTTACGTCATGGGTGTTATTCCCGCTATGAAGCGCGCTCCGGAGCGGCGCGCGCTTCATAGGAGGTGGGGGCCGGCTGCAGTGAGCAGCCGGGACCTCACCGATAATGACACGCTGCAGCGATCGCGCTGCCGCGTGTCATTAACCCCTTAAACGCCGCGATCGCGGCGCGACCGCGGCGTTTAAGTGTAAGTGACAGGGGGAGTCCCCTGTCACTTACCGATCGGGACCCCCGCAGTGTGACTGCGGGGGTCCCGATCGGTAAAACGGACTGCAGGAGGTCTCTCACCTGCCTCCGTGCGGTCCGATCGGTGATCTGCTACACTGAGCCTGCACAGGCAGGCTCAATGAGCAGATCGCCGATAACACTGATCAATGCTATGCCTATGGCATAGCATTCATCAGTGTAGAAATCAGACTAATCTATGTACAAGTCCCCCAAAGGGACTTCAAAAGTGTAAAAAAAAAAAAGTTCAAAACACTAACACACTACCCCAAAACCCCTCCCCCAATAAAAGTCTAAATCACCCCCCTTTCCCATTATATAAATAAAACATATAAAAATGAATAAATAGATAAACATATAATATACCGTAGCGTGCGTAATTGTCCGATCTATTAAAATATAACAAGCGTCATTGCGACCGGTAAACGGCGTACACGAAAAGAGGGGAAAAAGTGCGCGGATTATCGATTTTATGTTACATTATATATTAAAAAAAATCAATAAAAAGTGATCAAAACGTCCGATCTTCACAAATATGGTATTAATAAAAACTAGAGATCATGGCGGAAAAAATGACACCCCATACAGCCCCATAGGTGAAAAAATAAAACCGTTATAAGCATCACAATATGCCCATTTTATTAATATTTAATTGCCAAAAAAAAGGATTTCATAAAAAAAATATATATAACATTAGAGAATCTGTGTAACCTGCATATGGTTGTGTTCGGGCTGACCTATAGAATAATAGTGTCATGTCGCTGTTACCATATAGTGCATTACGTAGACACAGGAACCCCCCAAACGTTACCATATTGCATTCTTTCTTACGATTTCACCTATTTATATCTTCATAAATAATATATTTGGAATTCCATCATACATGTTATGGTAAAATGAATGACACCATTACACAGTACAACTATTCCTGTAAAAAACAAGCACTTACATGGCTTGTAGATAGAAAACTGAGAGTGCTAGAGCTCTTAGAAGGGGAGGAGGGAAAAACGAAAGCACTAAGATCAAAATTTGCGCGGTCCACTGGGTCATTTTGGGCCTGGTCCTCAAAGGGTTAACCCCTTGTGGGAATGAAAACAAACCAAGGCTAGACCAACATTTGGTGTAAAAAAAAATAAATAAATAAATAAAAACTTTTACACTAAATCCTTGATCTAGTCTTGATTTTTTTCATTTTCACAAGGGGTTAAAAGATAAAAAAAAACAAAACAAAACACAATGTGTAGAGCAATTTCCCCTTACTACGGAAATACCCCACATGCAAGGAGTGCCATTTGGCTAGAATGGATGGTGAATGCCATGTCACACTTACCAAGCCCCTGGGTTGCAAAAACTGTGGAAACCCCCCACAAGTGACCCCATTTTTTAAACTACACCCCTCAAGGAATCTAACAAGGGGTTCATTGAGAATATGGACCCCTTGATGACGTGGAACAATGTGACGTAAAAGTGAAAAATTTTATTTTTTCCTTTTTACAGCACAAATGTGCCAATTTGTGCCCGTCACCAGTGGGGTCCATGGGGGTTTCCACTGTCTTGGCAACACAAGGGCTTTGGAAATGCGACATGCCCCACATGTGGACTTAAGGCGCCATGTGGCCGCAAGACGAGCCTCTAAAGGTAAGGCGCGCCATTTGGCTTTTGGAGGCTGGTTTGACTGGAATGGATTTCGAGGGCCATGTTGCATTTAAAAGGCCCCTGTTTTGCCGAGACAGTTGAGTCTGTAAATACCCCACATGTGGACATAAAGCGCCATGTGGGTGCAGGGCAAGCCTTCAAAGGGAAGGAGCGCCATTTGGATTTTGGAGGCTGGATTTGGCTAGAATGGATGGTGAATTCCATGTTGCATTTACAAAGCTTCCAACACACTGGAAACCCCCCACAAGTGACCCTATTCTGGAAACTACATCCCTCAAGGAATCTAACAAGGGGTGCAGTGAGGATATGGACCCCTTGATGTTGGGCACATTTGTGCCATGAAAGTGAAAAAATTTAATTTTTCACTTTCACGTCATATTGTCCCACATTTGTGCCCGTCACCAGTGGGGTCCATATGCTCACTGCATCCCTTGTTAGATTCCTTGAGGGGTGTAGTTTCCAGAATAGGGTCACTTGTTGGGGGTGTCTTGGCAACACAAGGGCTTTGTAAATGCGACATGGTCCTCGAAATTCATTCTAGCCAAATCCAGCCTCCAAAAGCCAAATGGAGCTCTTTCCTTTTGGAGGCTTACCCTGCACCCGCATGGCGCTTTATTTCCACATGTGGGGTATTTCTGTACTTGGGAGAAACTGCGCTACACGTTTTTGTGTTTTTTTTGTTTTTTTTTCCATTTATCCCCTTGTAAAAATTTTAAAATGAAGGCTAGAACAACGTTTTAGTGTAAAAAAATAATAAATATTTTTCCATTTTCACGCCACATTGTTCTGAAAATCTGTAAAACACCTGTGGGGCCAGATACTGACTGCACCCCTTGTTACATTCCTTGAGGGGTGCAGTTTTCTAAATGGTGTCCCTTTAGGGGTGTATTTCATGTTTTGGCACCCCAGAGCCTCTGCCAACCTGAAGTTGTACAGTAAAAAATGACCAAATATACCAGAGGCGTTGAAATTCCCTAGGCGCTCCTTTATATCTGAGGCTTGTGGTTGCGTCAAATAACGCAATAGAGCCACATATGGGGTATTTCTATAACCATTTCCTGTACAAGCAGAAAAGTTTCAAAGTTGGAAAAATGCAGTTTTTCATGTTATTTGGCCTTTTTTTTTTTAATAAAGATTTGTTATAAGTATTGACTCCAATTTACCAGAAATGTAAAGTACAATATGTCACGAGAAAACAATCTCAGAATCGGTCGGATAGGTAAAAGCACTCCCAGGTTATTAATAAATAAAGTGACACAGGTCATATTCATAAAATTTGCCTCGGTCATTAACCCCTTAACGACATCGGGCGTAAATTTACGCCCTCGCGCCCTGGTACTTGGCGCATCAGGGCGTAAATTTACGCCCGATGTTTCCCCGATCGCTGCGTGTTCACACACAGCGGTCGGGGAAGATGGCCTGCTATAAATCATAGCAGGCCATCTTAGCTTCACGGCACGGGGGGTGGTTAACACCCCCCGTGCTTACGATCGCCGCTATAGGCTGATCAATTCAGATCAGCCAATAGCGGCGATCGGAACCTTTCCGGGTCATCGGCGACCCGATGACCCGGAAAAAAAATGGCGGTCGGTGCTGTCCGAGGACGGCACCGACCGCCATTACTGTAAAAAGTAATGGTGATCGCCGTGCCACCGGCCCGATCGCCGTGAACGGCCGGCCGGCCGTTCACGGCGATCGGGCCGGTGGCACGGCGATCAGAGTCCCACAGAATAGTAAATACCTGCCCTGGACCCCTCAGCTAGGTAGCCGAGGGGTCCAGAGCAGGTATTTGTACATTACTCACCTGTCCCGGGCTCCTGATCGGCGTCTTCCGGGTTCGCGGCATCCTCGTCTTCGTTCGGGTCTTCGGCTTCTTCCGTGACGTCACGTTCGGCTTCTCTCGGCTATTTTCGGCTCCAGCGTCGGCTCTTTCCGTATTTTGCGCTCTGCTGCCCTCTAGCGGCTGATATGTGTAATACACTTATCAGCAGTTACAGGGATGTTCAGAATTTTTTTCAAATTTTTTTTTTTCTATTTTCCGCACCCTATCGCCGCTGAGTGTTGATCAGCATCGCACGAAAGTGCGCTGCTAATCAGCAACTCCTCCTTTTTGGCGTAGGGTGTTTTTTTTCTATATTCTACTGCCACGGTCTGCTTATAAGTGCCGCACATAAGTGCGGCATTTATCAGCAACTCCTTTGTTGGCGTAGGTTTTTTTTTTATACTTACTGTAAAAAAACACGTAAAAAACACTACATTACACCACACTACATTGAATAAAGTTTGACACTACACCACTACATACCCCATATACCAATCCCCATATAAAGATGGCCCCCAGGGTGTTTTCGGTATCGGACGCATACATTATTATTACCTCCGACTCCGAAACAGCCAGTGAGGATGAATGGGGGGATCCTTCTTTCCTCCATTCATCCTCATCATCCTCATCATCCAGTGACGTGTCTGGGGGTAGCGTAGCGTACGCTGCCCCCCAGACACGTCTTTTCCGCCAGTACCGTCCCAATAAGAGATGGCGGTATGGTGTGAAATTCTACAAACTGTGTGAGAGTACCTCAGGGTACACTTACAGATTTAGGGTACGTGCACACTGCGGAATGGCGAAGGATAACCCTTTGTGCATTCCACAGCTGGCACCCGCCGGCGGACTGATGCGGGCGCGCATGTCTCTACCCGTGTCATAGACTCTATCCTATGCATGGGCGGATTCCATCATCCGTCATTCCATCAACACGTTGGACGGAGAGCGGAATCCGCCCGTGCATAGAATGGAGTCTATGACACGGACGGAGACGTGCGCCTGCATCAGTCCGCCGGTGGGTGCCAGCTGTGGAATGCACGAAGGATTATCTGTTGCGATTCCGCAGTGTGCACGTACCTTAGAGTGTATGTAGGAAGGGACACCCGAATCCAGCCCCCAGATGCCCCCAGATGCCCCCCCATCCTCGGAGTTAGTGGGGAGATCGTCCGGGAACTGATCTTCCCACTGCTGGATAAAGGTCACCACCTGTATAGGGATAACTTTTATACCAGCGCCCCCCTCTTCCGGTCCCTCGCTGCCCTGTAGCTTGCGGCACGATCCGAACATATCAGAAGTAGTAATAGCGCCCTAATATTTAGCAGCCATGGAGCGGACCCAGCGCTTCTGGATATGAAGGACCCCGTATCGCACCAGGACAACATTTTCCAGGTGACGTCCCCCACACTGGAAAACAGGAGACCCCAGAATAAGTGCAGAGTGTGGCGTAACAGGGGGATCAGGAAGGACACCATTTTCCAGTGTGACGCCTGTCCTGATCCCCCCGACCTCTGCATACTGGATCGCTCCAAGGCGCACCACACGTCACTGGGGTTCTACATTATCTAAATTCTGTCCCTTATTCCTATTTCAGGGGTCACGTTGATCCAGGGATTATTCTGATCGCCATTATGGAGTCGGGAAGGAATTTTTCCCCTGTGATGAGGCTACTGTCGTCTGCCTCACGAGGGGTTTTTGCCTTCCTTTGGATCAACACAGGTTGAATTTGATGGACACCTGTCATTTTCAACCTTATAAACTAATAATTGGCCCAATACCCCCAAATAAATTAGAATTGTCCCTTTTCCCCAGCTAAGTAGGTATGGCTGCCATTCCCATTAGAGGATGCCATGATGCAATTACAAAGCCTCTATGCGGCCAGGACAGTAGAAACCCCCCACAAGTGACCCCATTCTGGAAACTACACCCCATAAGGAATCTAAGAAGGGGGGCAGCGGGGATATGGCCCCCTGGTGACGGCCACATTTGGGACGTGAAAATGAAAAAAATTGTATTTTTTATTTTCTCGGCACATGTTCTACGTAAGTGCCTGTCACCAGTGGGGTCCATATCCTCACTGCACCCCTCGTTAGATTCCTTATGGGGTGTAGTTTCCAGAATGGGGTCACTTGTCGGGGGTTTCTACTGTCCTGGCAGCACAGGAGCTTTGTAATTGCGACATGGCCTCCATCCTCCATTCCAGCCTCTAAATGGCGCTCTGTCCCTTTGGTGACTTGCCCTGTGCCCATATGGCACATTATGCCCACATGTGGGGTATTTTCGTACTCAGGGGAAACTACCCTACACGTTTTGTGTTCATTTTCTTTTTAACCCCTTGTGGAAATGGAAAAAAATCAAGGCTAGACCAACATTTAGTGTAATTTTTGTAAAATTTTTACTCTAAATCATTAATCTTGTCATGTTTTTTCATTTTCACAAGGGGTTAAAAGATAAAAAAAACATTTAATGTGTAGAGCAATTTCCCCTGAGTACGGAAATACCCCACATGTGGACATAAAGCGCCATGTGGGCGCAGGGCAAGCCTCCAAAGGGAAGAAGCGCCATTTGGTTTTTGAAGGCTGGATTTGGATGGAATGGATTTCGAGGGGCCATGTTGCATTCAAAAGGCCCCTGTGTTGCCAAGACAGTTGAAACCCCCCACAAGTGACCCCATTATGGAAACTGCACCCCTCAGGGAATGAAACAAGGGGTGTAGTGAGCATATGGACCCCACTGGTGACGGACACAAATGTGGAACAATGTGGCGTGAAAATGAAATATTACATTTTTTACACTATAATGTTGGTTTAGCCTTGAATATATCATTTTCACAAGGGGTTAAAAGAGGAGAAAAAAAACAAAATATGTAGCGCAATTTCCCCCGAGTCCGTAAATACCCCACATGTGGACATAAAGCGCCATGTGGGTGCAGGGCAAGCCTCCGAAGGGAAGGAGCGCCATTTCGTTTTTGAAGGCTGGATTTGGATGGAATGGATTTTGAGGGGCCATGTTGCATTCAAAAGGCCTCTGTGTTGCCAAGACAGTTGAAACCCCCCACAAGTGACCCCATTATGGAAACTACACCCCTCAGGGAATGTAACAAGGGGTGTAGTGAGCATATGGACCCCACTGGTGACGGGCACAAATGTGGAACAATGTGGCGTGAAAATGAAATATTACATTTTTTACACTATAATGTTGGTTTAGCCTTGAATTTATCATTTTCACAAGGGGTTAAAAGAGAAAAAAACACACAATATGTGTAGAGCAATTTCCCCCGAGTCCGTAAATACCCCACATGTGGACATAAAGCGCCATGTGGGCACAGGGCAAGCCTCCGAAGGGAAGGAGCACCATTTGGATTTTGGAGGTTGGATTTGGCTAGAATGGATGATGAACGCCATGTCGCATTTACAGAGCCCTCGTGCTGCCAAAACACTGGAAACCCCCCACAAGTGACCCCATTCTGGAAACTGCACCCCTCAAGGAATCTAACAAGGGGTGCAGTGAGGATATGGACCCCTTGATGACGGGCACATTTGTGCCATGAAAGTGAAAAAATGAAATTTTTCCCTTTCACGTCACATTGTTCCACATTTGTGCCCGTCACCAGTGGGGTCCATATGCTCACTGCACCCCTTGTTAGATTCCTTGAGGGGTGTAGTTTCCAGAATGGAGTCACTTGTGGGGGGTTTCCAGTGTCTTGGCAGCACGAGGGCTCTGTAAATGCGACATGGCCCTTGAAATCCTTTTCAGTGAAATTCAGCTTCCAAAAGCCAATTGGCGCTCCTTCCCTTTGGAGGCTCGTCCTGCGCCCCCTTGGCACTCTATCGCCACATGTGGGGTATTTCTGTACTCGGGAGAAACTGCGCTACACATTTTTTGTCTTTTTTTGCCTCTTATCCCTTTAAGAAAATGAAAAATTGAAGGCTAGAACAACGTTTTAGTGTAAAAAATAAATTTTTCTTTTTTCACGCCATATTGTTCGGAAAATCTGTGAAGCACCTGTGGGGTCCAGATGCTCACCGCACCCCTTGTTACATTCCTTGAGGGGTGTAGTTTTCTAAATGGTGTCCCTTTAGGGGTGTTTTTTAGGTTTTGACACCCCAGAGCCTCTGCCAACCTGAAGTGGTACAGTCAAAAATGACCAAATATAACGGAGGCGTTGAAATTCACTAGGCGCTCCCTTATATCTGAGGCTTGTGGTTGCGTCAAATAGCGCAATAGGGCCACATATGGGGTATTTCTATAAACTGCAGAAACGGGGCAATAATTATTGGGGTGCATTTCTCTGGTAATAGGTTTATAATTATGAAAAATATTGGATTACAATAAAATCTCTGCACAGAAAATTAAAATTTTCAAATTCCTTACACACTTAGCTTTTATTTCTGTGACTCCCCTAAAGGGTTTAAAACACTTTCTGGATGTGCTTTTGCAGAGTTTGGGGGGTGCAGTTTCTGAAATGGGGTGCTTTGTGGGGCTTTCTAACATACAGGCCCCTCAAATACACTTTAAATCTGAACAGGTCCCTAAAAATATCTGATTTTGAAATTTTACTGAAAATTTGGAAATTTGCTGCTAATGTTTTAAGCTTCCTATCGTCTAAAAAAAATGAAAGATAGTTTAATAAATGCCGCCAACATAAAGTAGACATGTTGCTAATGCTATTTAATATATAATTTATGTGGTATAACCACTTTCTGTATACGCAAAGAAGTTTCAAAGTTGGAAAAATGCATTTTTTCACATTTTTTCACATTATTTGGGTTTTTTTCATAAAGATTTGTTATGAGTATCGACTCCAATTTACCAGAAATGTAAAGTACAATATGTCACGAGAAAACAATCTCAGAATCAGCCGGATAGGTAAAAGCATCCCGAAGTTATTAATGACTAAAGTGACACTGGTCATATTCATAAAATTTGTCTCTGTCATTAAGGCCATTTCAGGCTCTGTCCTTAAGGGGTTAAGGCTATTTCAGGCCCGGTCTTTAAGGGGTTAAAGAAAATCTTTGCTTCTATAAAGATATGAAAAAATGGACATATCATTTCTGTTTTCTTTTTTTTCTCTTTATCCAGATCAAACGATTGTATTTCTTTGCCACACCTCTGTCTATTAAACAGCTGAAAAACTGGAGGAACTATCTGAATTTTGAGATGGCAGAGGGTCAGCATGAACGAGTAGTTGTACTGTTTGAGCGCTGTTTAATGCCATGTGCAAAGTATGAAGAATTCTGGCTGTTGGTGAGAACTGCTCTCTTGATTGTCAAATAGGTTTGTGCTAGGGATATAAGTCAATAGTACCTACATTAGGATATCTGTTGGAGAGGCTTGGGTGATAGGGTGAGGCAGCGGAAGGCAAATCTAATTCCCTACAAGTAAGAGGAGACTAGATATAGAGAATTCAGATTCCTGACACCAGTTGTGGAATCCAGGCTTTGTTTATACTGGTACGTATCTTGTGCCTGTCTTGGTTCACTTGCTGTCATGTACAGTATACAGTGATAGGGCATGTTTACATGGGCATTTGTGCTCTCTGTGCTGTGGGCAGCAGGGAGTGGGCTAGCCCTAAAGCTCCCATTGACTTCAGCATGTCATCACATGGAAAAGGAAGTGATATGACTCACCTTTTTTTGCCAGGTTCTCCATGTGCCATTGAAGTCAATGGGTAGAGGGTTTTTAAAGCAGCACTATCAGCAGGTTCAGCCATATGAACCTGCTGATATGCCGCAGTAGATTATTACTTGAGAAGAGCAGGGCTGCTACTAAATCTTGTCTTCTGCCCCGCATTCAAACGATAGCTTCTAATTACCCCTATGCTAATAAGGGGTTTAGGAGCATTTGGGGGCGCCACCCTAAGTGCCGAGCACCAGCTCGTCATGCCCAGTCCACCTCCCCCCCCGTGCTGCCCCCTCCATTGTCGCTCTCTATGCACACATGAATATGCATAGTGGGCGGCACAGAGCAACCCCTCGGCACGCCCGGAGCAACCCCCTCCTGTGCTGCCAGCCCGCCCCCCTCCTGTGCTGCCTAACCCTTCCTAACAATGTTTAGATGGAACAATATATCGAACGGAAAAATCGTTTTGCGAACGCTTAAGCCTATCAAGCACATAGGTTAAATCGGTAAATTTACACGGAACGATCTGCAAATTTTTTGCGTACGACCAACGACGATTTGCGAACATGTTCAAAGATCAAAATTAACGATTTCTCACTCGTTGCTTGATCGTTCGCTGCGTTTACACGTACGATTATCATTAGAATTTGATCGTTATCGTGCAAATTCGCACGATAATCCTTCCGTGTAAATGCAGCATAAGTTTACACAATGCAAAATGTACATAAAACTATTTGTACAGTAACTTGTCATGGCTACTCAAAGCGACTCTGTACCCACAATCTGCCCACCCCAAACCACTTGTTCCTTTTGATAGCTGCTTTTAATCCTAGATCTGTCCTGGGGTCCGTTTGGCAGGTGATGCAGTTATTGTCCTAAGAAAAAACTTTTAAACTTGCAGCCCTGTGCCAAACAGTCGTGGCCTAGAGTGTGTGTGCATTAGGCTGGCACAACCTCTCCATCCCTCCTCACTGCCAATCAGTGACCGGGGCTGGACACGTCTGTAGTCATTGATTGGCTGAGCGGGCGATCCATCAGCCAGGTTGGGTTATTTTCCCCCAGGCTGCGATGAGAACGGAACCCAGAGAAAAATGACTTCCACTGGGGATCCTGAAGCCTGTGATGCTGCGCTGCAAGGGCAGGGGGAGAGTTAAGTAGTTTAACATGTTCTCCCCTGCCTGCAGTAAAATTTTACTTGTTGCCAGGAATATCACTTTAAAAATAACTTTTGAGATGTTATCAGACATGTCTAAAGTTATTGAATGCAGCAGGTCTCATGCTGAGAACCAATGCGATCAGGAGATATAGCCAGGGAGAAAGCTGGGCAGTCACGCAATCTACTCTTCAGCTGCTTTCAATGTGGCTCACTATGAGGCAATGTTGATCGCCTTATAGACTGACATTGTTGGAATTAGCTAATCAGAAGATAAAGCAGGGGAGTAGATCGCACTGCTGTCGTGCTCTCTTCCCAGCTAAATCTCCTGATCACAGTGGTTCTCACCATAAGATCAGTAACTTTTGATGTGCCTGATAACATGGCAAAAGTTATTTTTAATGACAGGTCATTAATATAACGCATCAGTAAAGATTAGAACATTCACACAGGCACAGACTTATTAGAATTCGCTATATATATGTCAGTCTAGTCAAAATAGCAAAGGCGCATTTTGGTCTATCCCAGGAATGAAATGAAATGTATGCCTGCTATACGCATTTGTTAATGTGCACAGAATTTGTAACATTTTCTGGCTCTGAATTTCTGATGGTTTGCTTCTATACAGTATATCCGCTATATGGAAATACATTCCGTGGAAGCTGCTCGTTCTATTTTTGAGAGAGCCTGTCGAATCCATTTGCCATTGAAATACACACTACATCTCCAGTGGGCTTTATTTGAAGAAAAACATGGTACGTGTCATTGTATAGCTAGTAGTCAGTGTTCACTTATAGTTAAGCATTATGTCATGTATATTTTTTCCTATCCCAATGGTCTTCTGCGTTTAGGGCAACTGGACTCTTCTCGGACCATTTTGTGCAACATAGAAAATGCTGTACCTGGAGTCATCATGGTGCGTCTAAGACATGTGAACTTTGAGCGACGCAATGGAAATCTGCAAGAGGCTGAGAGATTGCTCAGAGAAGCTGTGCAGAACAGCCCTGGCTCAGGAATGGCAGCTTTTTATACTGGCAAGCTTGCTCGATTCCTGCTAAAGCTGAAAAAAGATCCAGAAAAGGCCAGAGAAGTGCTTATAGAAGGCCTCAAGAAAGAACCGGTGAGAAAGCAACAGTGATCAAGTTATGACACCAGAAATGCAGAGCTGCTGCAAAAAAATAAGCACTACCTTCATAACGGTCAGAATAGGCCATTATAAATAATGAAGAGAACGTCCATAAAATATGCAAGGAGTACAAACTAGATTAATTTAAAGAGAATCTGTCAGCAGTTTTAAACTATTAGGGTGCATTCACAAGTACAGGATTTGCAGCAGATTTGATGGCGCAGATTTGAATCTGCAGCAGATCCGCAGCAGATTTGATGGCCCAGAATTGATTTGCTTTGAATCTGCAGCTTTAAATCTGTGCCATCAAATCTGCTGCAGATCCTGTACGTGTGAACGCACCCTTAAAGTGTGGCTTTTTTCTTTTTCTGCTTAATAACACACATTACAAAGTTATATAACTTTGTAATGTGTGTAAATAAGCTGTCTGACCCCGCCCTCTTCTCCCGGGTGCCATCTTGCGTTGATGTTGTCACAGCGCATCACATGGCTTCCAGGGATGGTAAGTATATATTCTACGTGTATATATCCTACTGCTGACCACCATAAAGATGTTGGTGAGAGAGTAGAATCATACCGTAGCTTCCATGACTAATGTGAAAGCTGCAAGTGTAAAAGAGGTGGGCTCTCTGCATGGAGATTCCAGCTGCGACCATCCTCTATGATTGACAGCTAGTGGTCTTCTGATTGGACCCTAGAGATGTCAGTTTTACTTGAGCTAAAACAGGGAGAAAAAATTAATCCAATTATCCAGAATTATCCAACTGGAGAGATGTTAGGCTGCAGGCTGTACAAAAAACCCAGAATACTCCCAAAAGGGGCCGGTGGACATGCAATAAAAGAAACAAGTAAATGATATTGCTACCAAGTCAGCAATATCCAAATATGCAGACGACAAGTAGGTTAGTTCCAAAAAAGCTTTATTTGCAAATAAACCTTTGTTGGGATTTGCCTACTTGTCTTTTGGATATTTTGATATCTGTTCTGACAACTCAGTAGTACTATCTTTTATTTTTTATTCTTTAGCTTATGTTCACTCGGGACTGGAATGCTTCTGTTTTGTCGTGGGTTTTCCCCATTTCAGTAAAATAGTGAAGTCAAATCTGCAGCATTTTCTTGTTTGAACATGCCCTTTAAGTCATACATGAGAGGAGGGGCCATGCAGAGAGCTCCATGTACATAAGAGCCCACCTCTCGAATCATTCAATGACCAAGACCTAAGCTGCCATTCCTCTTCCCTATCAAACAGCTCAAGACTGCTGAGCAATTTCCTTTATGTGGCTTAATCTAAAAAGCAATGAACAGCATTGGTGTCTCTCTCCTGCTGCTGCAAGACTACAACTTTAAGCGTGCCATAAAGCAGAAGCATCACAGGCTGGAGAGACTGTTGGAACATCCTGCTGAAAGTAGTCACTGTAAGCTTTTGGCAGCTGAGAAGGAAAGCGATGTGATAAAAGCAGAATCAAGAATCCAATGTCTGTGTCCAGTTTATATTAGTGGTCACATATGGCAGTCCACTTTTGGATTTAGTTTATAAACTGAAGTGTGTGTGACCACAGCCTTATGGTATGGTATGGTATAAAACCTTTTGCACACCTATAAACTAGACTGAGAAGTGAAAGCTGAGGCCTCATTGATTGTCCGCAGGCATCACTGACAATATTTGTGAGAAATTTTTCAGGTATATTATTTATCATGAAAGTTATTCTCATTATCACATTAAAGTTGCATGGTGGATACTCATAGTTTCAATCTCAGATAAATAGGTTTATCTTTCTGACTTTTTTTTTCCAGAATAGTCCTTTCCTGCATGAGTTTCTTCTGGAAACTGAGATTTCTAGGAATGCTGTAGATGATGTGATGCTTTGTGTGGAAAAGGCGCAGAACAGCAACATCCATGATGCTGTAAAGGGGATCTTGTCACAAAGACGTCTTGAGTTCATGGAAGACTGTGGGGACAATATTAAAAGGTACACAGACCTGTCTTGCTTCATAGCATTGAATGGTAGAGTCTAGAAATTGATGCCATGTTTTAGATTAATAGTCTGTTTAAATGGGTTTTTCCATAAACCACACTTATTACCTATTCACAGTGTCTGATGGGTGGGGCCCCACCACTTGGACTCTCTCCAATCATGAGACTGGAGGGAGCAGGGCAGCAGTCAGGCATGCACAGTCCACACCATTCAGAGTCTACAGGACTGACAGATGGACAAGCACTGTACTTGCTTTCAGTCTGTTATACTTTATATTCAGAGGCTGCACCCATGCCTTACCACCGCTCCATTCAAACAGAGGATATAGGACCCACTTCTAGTCACTGGTTTGTCCCCCAGTGATCACTTGGTCCTGGAAAAGTCGTCTTCGCACACTGTGAAGAACATATACATGGTGGTGATCGCTCAGGGCACAGAAGCTTAGCCTGTGTGATCACCCTGGAGAACAGCTGTGAGAGAGCCAACCACCAGCAACAGTGACCAGAAGTGAAGAGATCTGAGCATGCTCTGTAGAACCCTTTCTACACTGCCTAGGCTGACTAAACATTATAAAGCCTGCTGTCTAGTCAGAGATTTTTAAAATGCAATCAAAGTGAAAACAGAAAGATATAAAAATCATTGACCGTAATTTGAATGTTATTTCCTCGTGCAGTTTACTTTACGCCTATGATGAACATCAGATGCTATTGATGAAACAGGAAGAACTGAAGAGGAAAGCAAATGACAAGTAAGAGTATTATCTTTTACCAAAGGTTATCTAGACCAGCGCTTCTCAAAGTGTGAGGCGCGGGTCACAGGTTGGTGAGGCGCAGGACCGTAGCCAAACACGCTGCGCCTGTCAGCAGTGGAGCAGCGGCATACTTGCAAGCTCTGACGGATGCCCTCTCGCTTACGCTGCCCGCCCACTCACCCGCCCGTCTCTGTCAGAGTCTGCATTGCTGTTCCTATGCTTATTCATGTATGTACACTCTCAGGCCAGCGGCTGCACTTCCTGACCGGCCTGAGTGTGCACCCATGAATATGCATGGAGGAACGGAGGCTTGTCAGCTGGGAGAATTTTTGAGATATTTAAAGTGGAACAGCCTGAACCCTGGCCAGCAGCAAAGGTTAATCTTCCTGGTGGCCGAGGGTTAGGCTGTCTGTTTCACCTTAAATAAGCTCTCAACAAATCCCCCGTCCCCTCTGCTCTTACCAGCCTCAAGCTTCGGATGTCATTAGTTATGGTGGTAAGTAAGAGCAGGGGATGTGTGCAGTCACGCACATCTCACACATCCCTGCTGTCTGCTTCCACATCTCTGCTCCCTGTGCCCACATCTCTGCCCTCTGCGCCCACATCCCTGCCCTCTGCTCCTATATCTCTGCTCACATCTCTGACCTCTGCTCCCTGTAACTACATCGCTGCCCTCTGCTCCCATATCTCTGCCATCTGCTCCCTGTGTCCACATCCCTGCCCTCTGCTCCTATATCTCTGCCCTCTGATGCCTGTGCTCACATCTCTGATCTCTGTGCCTACATCTCTGCCTTCTGCTCCCTGTGCCCACATCTCTGCCCTCTGCTCCTATATCTCTGCTCCCTGTGCCCACGTCTCTGCTCTCTGCTCCCACATCTCTGCCCTCTGCTCCCACATTCCTGCCCTCTTCTCCCCGTTCCCACATCTCTGCCCTCACATTCCTGCCCTCTGCTCCCTGTGCCTACATCTCTGCCCTCTTCTCCCATCTCTTTGCCCTCTGCTCCCTGTTCCCACATCTTTGCCCTCTGCTTCCACATCCCTGCCCTCTGCTTCCACATCCCTGCCCTCTGCTTCCACATCCCTGCCCTCTGCTCCCACATCCCTGCCCTCTTCTCCCCTTCCCCCCAAATTACTGCCCTCTGCCCCCACATTTCTGCCCTCTGCTCCCTGTGCCTACATCTCTGCCCTCTGCTCCCACATCTCTGTCCTCTGCTCCCTGTGCCCACATCTCTGCTCCCTGTGCCCACATCTTTGCCCTCTGCTCCCACATTCCTGCCCTGTGCTCCCTGTGCCTACATCTCTGCCCTCTTCTCCCCTTCCCACCACATTACTGCCTTTGCTCCATGTGCCCACATCTCTGCCCTCTGCTCCCATATCTCTGTCCTATGCTCCCTGTGCCCACATCTCTACCCTCTGCTCCCTCCCCTAACATCCCTGCTTCCTGATCCTCCATCTCTGCCCTCTGCTCCCACTTTCCTGCCCTTTGCTCCCTGTACCCACATCTCTGCCCTTTTCTCCTTGCCCCTGATAATCTTTTAACTCTTTTTCACTTTTGGCTTCAGCGTCCACCAATGGTGAGGCCCGAGCAACACTGTGGTTTGGTTGGTGAGGCCCGAACTGTACATATCCTATTTTTCTGAAACCAATAAATATGTTTGAAAAAAAAAAAAGTTTGAGAAGCACTGATCTAGACTGCTCTCCGTCATTACTTACTAATGCAACTAATGGTACTTTTACATGGAGCGATAATTCGCACGATTAACGATTTTGAATGAACAATGTTTTTTTTATAACGATCAGCCTTTAGACGGAACGATACATCGTACGGAATAATCGTTTTGCGATCGCTTAAGTCTATCTCACACATAGGGGAAATCGTTGAAAGACTGTTTACACTGAACGATCTGCGAATTTTTTGCGAACGGTCAACGATGATTTGAGAACATGTTGAAAGATCTAAATGAACGATTTCCCGCTCGTCGATTGATCGATCGCAGCGTTTACAAGGAACGATTATCGCTCAAATGCGATCATTATCGCGCAAAAACGAACGATAATCGTTCCATGTAAAAGGACCATAAGTCTCAGTAATAAAGCAATAAAACATTGCACCTGTCTATAAACAGGTACATGCTAATGCTGGTGAACTGACCAGTTTTAGAATTTTACAAATTTTTGGTGGTTCTCTGCCCCTATATTATGTGCTGGAAGCTCTGTAGTGCACAGAGCTCTGACACTGATACGCCAAAGAACAATGAAATATTCATTGTTGCTTTTCTCACAAGCAGCGTTCAGCATGGCTAAAGGTGCCATTACATATCTGACAAAATTCTGGTAGAGGCATAGGGTTAGTTCTCCTGATGTTGGAGTACAGAAGGATTAGGACTGCTGGGTCTGTAGTATAACAGATCGTGAAGGTAAAAAAAAAAAGTAGTAGTAGACTATGTCATGTATTCTATACACACCACACTCTCCTGATGTTGGAGTACAGAAGCACTGGGACTGCTGGGTCTGTAGTAGGGATGGTCCGAACTTGCCGAGGTTCGGGTTCGTATGAACCCAAACGCTCGGCATCAGATTCCTGCTGTCTGCCTGCTCCGTGCAGCGGGTGGATACAGCGGGAGGACCACCTGGAAAACTGGGATACAGCCTATGGCTATGGCTGTATCCCAGTTTTCCAGGCGGTCCTCCCGCTGTATCCACCCTCTCCACGGAGCAGGCAGACAGCAGGAATAATTTCCGAGAGTTCGGGTTCGTACGACCATCCCTAGTCTGTAGTATAACAGATCGTGAAGGTAAAAAAATAAAAAGTAGTAGTAGACCATGTCATGTATTCTATACTTGGGGTACAAAAACACACAGCAGATACGCAGCAGATTTGATACTGTGTTCAGTTATTTAGATCTAATCTGCTGCGTATTGCAGCAGTAAATATGCAGCGTATATGCCGTGTGTGTTTGTACCCTTAAAGTGAATGTACCATAAGGTACATTCGCTTTAAGCTTTGCCTGTGGATAGAACGGCGCCAGCACGGGGAAGCCGGTGCCACGGTCAATGGAGCTGCGTCATAGAGGGGTGGGGGTTTTACTCACACTGGGGGCGGGCTGTCCAGCCTGCCTCCACTGCTTCACCCACGACCGGTGCCCGTGAATAGAACGGAGCCGTACATAGGAACCAGGCGGTCCAAGGAAAAGGGACACTGCCCCGGCTTCCCCGCCCTGGCACTGTTCTATCCATGGGCAAAAGTTAAAGCGAATGTACCTATTGGTACATTTGCTTTAAAGGGAATCTGTCAGCTGTAATTAATGTATCAAACTGCTGATGCTGTTACATCAAGATGATACATGGTACCTTTCATATATTGCTCTGTGCTTCCAGTATGTAGAAAAATGCTTTTATTCTCCTGTGCAGAGTCAACGAGGCTTTTCCAAGCTCCTGAATAACTGCAAGCTGGAACACCTCCTCTCTCCCCCTCCCTGTTTGATTGACACCTGGAAGTCCTAAGCAGGGTCAGGTATAAGATGGGGGAGTAAAGAGGTGTTACAGGAGCTCAGGAAAGCCTCTTTGACTCTTCATACTATAGAATAAAAGCATTGGTATATGCTGTGGAAGCAAAAACTCTTTGCAAAACAATGATTATATATTTAGATATTAAATTTTGTCTTCCTATACAGGGATAAAGAAGATACAAAAAATAAAAAAGCAAAATCTGAGTCTGATAACTCTTCTGTAATAGAGCATGTTCCCATCCCAGGAGTTTCTCTTGTAGTATCAAAGCAAAGTGTTTCTACAACTGTATCATCTACATCAAAAACCAGTGTAAATGTCCTGGAAGCAACTAAAATGGGTAGGCCAACCCCTAAGGAACAGTTTACTGTACCAAGATTTGCTCCTCCCAGAGCAGCAGGCCTACCTTTCATGTCTCCCCCACCAAGAATGGGACCACCGATGCCTCCTCCATACTATATGGGAAGACCTCCTTGCCCTTTTCCTCCACCACCAAGAATGGGACCACCGATGCCTCCTCCATACTATATGGGAAGGCCTCCTTGCCCTGTTCCTCCTTACAGCTTTGGACCATTGTATCAGGTAAGAAGAAGTAATGATATATATTTTTGCCATCTTGTCCATCTGTTTTCAGTGCTAAATGGCGTTTTTCTGTTCTTAGAACTTTGGAGGATATGGCCGGCCGCCGCCTTGGAATTACAGCAGATTTTACCCTCCCTTTTGATCTCCCATGATTGGAAGTTTGTTAACTGTTGCTAACTGTTTAAAGCCAAAACCTGTGAACGGGGGTATGTTTGTTTTACCCCTGTATTAGAGACAAGTTACTGTCGGTGCTCTCTGGGAAAAGCAGTGGCTGTACCAGTAACTTACTGATGCAAAGAGTGTGTGGCATGTTGTCAGATACTAGTACACATGGGCGGGTGACCAACCACAAGATCATACAACGTGGTTGCATCAAGGTTTTATTTTGTTTCTAGGGAACAGCAGGATTGGATCCTAAAGAGACCAGCAAACAGGACACAGCCACAGTGTGTGAACCATGTCGAATCGTTTTGGTTATACATGTTCAGTGTAATGGAAAATAGAAAGTCATATACATTTCCATTTATTTAGTTGACTTTTTTTATGTAAATAAAGTTAAACACAGAAACTAACAAGGAGTCGCTGGTTCAGTAATGTTTAAAGTTGAAGGGGTTTGTCATCAATTCACCAGCTTTGTATGCTTGACATATGGCTCTGTAATGAGCAAATTGTTACATTAAAGGGGTTGTCCGGAATGAAACAAGTGATAACCTATTAACAGTTGATCAGCAATTTGCTGACAACCAGACACCGATGCCAATCAGCTGTTTAGTGCTCACTCTCCTGTGGATAGGCTATTAGCTGTTTTATCCCGGACACCCTCTTTTAAATATGCTGACCAAATCTATTGATAACTTGACCAGCCAGTTATCTGATCTGTATGGCGCCTTAATGATTTTCCCCAAACATCTGACTTCTTTTTACCTTCCTCATCTCCATAAGGAATACATGCACACTTAGCAGTTAGGTAATTAAAGGGGTTATTTAGCACTAAAAAACATGGCCACTTTCTACCAGAGACAACTCTTGTCTGCAGTTTGGGTGGGGTTTTGCTACTCAGTTCCATTGAAGTGAATGGAGCTTAAAGGAGTACTACGGCAATTTACTTTTTACACTTAATTAACACACTACAAAGTTATAACTTTGTAATGTGTGTCAATAAGCTATCTGGCCCCTTTCCCAGCCCTCGGAAGTTAAATAAAGTATACATACCCAATCACTGTCGACCCCGTCCTCTTCTCCTGGGCGTCATCTTGGGTCGATGTTGTCACAGCAGGGGGCGGTTCTGGTCTTCTTCCTCTTTGTTGTCTTCCACAGCAGTGAATGGGAGAGGAAAAGGCTGATTTGCTTTTCTCTCCCATTCACTGATCCGCAACCCGGAACTGAGGGAGATCCGAGGACGCCGGACGAAGATGGCAGGGACACGGCCGGTGGGAGATTCAAACAACGATCGTCACCGGAGGGATGCTAAGTATGTGAGTGCGCCATAGTACTCCTTTAATGGCCAACCACACCTGAACAAGAGCCAAGAATTGTCTCTAGAAGAAAGTGGTCATTTGTTTTCCTAACGCTGATGAACTTACAAGCAAGACAATCTAAACACCTGATATGTATGTGGGCCTCCCAACATTCTCCTCCAAAAAGCCAGGGATAGAAGAATAGAGTGCACAATCTTTTTGTTCTAGGGGAAATAAGCTGGTGCCAGTTTTTTCACTCTCCATATTCAGAACATGTGCAGAGTCTGTTAGGGTATGTTCACACTGAGCAAATGTGGAGGAATTCTGCGGCGGAACTCTCTGTGTGACATTCTCTTTGTGTGTCACTCTCCGCTTAAAGAACTGACATGTCAATTCTTTGTGCGGGGCACGGAGATGCCCTAGAGAAATTGTTTCACACTGAGGATTCCGCCACATTTGCTCAGTGTGAACATACCCTAAAGCCAATGTTGTATGTGGGGATCAGAAGGGATAGCTGTCCAGCTGTCTTATTTGTAGGACCAGCTTTTGATTGATCAACAAAAAGGTTATTAAGCAGGGTTATTCCTGGTTAATAACAACACATAATAGTTTGTACTGTGTTAAACTACAGTGACAAATCCAACCAAGATCACTATGATAACTTCTCTAGACTATGCATCATCTCTGCCATTTGTTGGTTGCTGGGTATTGAAAAACCTCTTTGCACCTTCTAAAAGCCATGATTAACACCCAAAGATAATGGCAGACCTCAGAATGTATAGTTTAATAAGTCCATAAACCATACTTCATATGTATCCTGTTTTCACTTTTTCAAATGTTATCAAAAGAAGGAATTGTGAAATACAACAGTCTTTATTGGTTGTCACCAAAGTCTCTGTTCTCTCAATTACAAACAGTGTCAAAAACCCTTCTCAGACAACCATGTTTGTAATTCCTTATCAAAGTAGCCTTTAATCCGGATTGAGTGATTGATCTCATTAACCTGGGTTGCTGGTGTCTTTCCTGTCAGATTGGTAAGGAATTCCCGTACTTCTGCTTCCAGAGCCTATAGAGGGTAGAGAGGTGAAGGGAAGTAAGGATCTATTAACACTTCTACACAAATATAACATGATGGTATCTATCTAATGGTGACATGATGACATGAACTTATTTTTACTGATCAGACCAGATACCAAAACATGTCTGTGCTTTCTGTATAGAATTTAGAAATGTGCTTTACAGCAAAAACAATCTGGAGGGGACCTTACTGATTTCTATGGGAGAGGTGACTAGACATGCTCTGTGATCTGTACTGAGATCATTGTGCAGGAAGGCACCTCTTAATAAATCTGCACCATGTACTCCAACACAGATGTGTAAAACGCTGGTCTTTACTAAATCTATATGTGACACCAATCCTTTTTTCTTCTTAAGATTACAAAGATACATTTGGAACTAGAAGAAAACACTGTGCACCAATATTTTTGTAATGGCTTCAAGTTACTTTTTTGCCATGATTTTCAGTGCCATTGGTCAAATCATCAGATAAAACATTATACACACTGCATCCAATCCGAAGACATCTAATAATTCCATTGGTCAGCAATAATTCTTGACAGTTCATAAAGATCCAACAACGTTTAGTTGCCACACAGATTGCCATTAAATAACAGTGTAAAGCTCAGCTGCTCTACCATGGCGTATGGTTTGTCTGCCAACATCGCCCCTCAGCAATATCTCTCCTAACAGCCTACTTTTGCCATGATGCTTTAGATTTTGCAGATTCTGCATTAGCTTTAAGTGCAGCAAGTGGTAAATCATTGACACAGAACTTCTGTTTCCTAATCTGCACTATAGAGCATCATATGACATGCAGCTTCAATCTAAAGGACCACCCCCTGTTAGGGCCCTTGCACACTACGGAAATTGTGTGGATAAGCTCCGGCGGATTATGTTTGCGCATGGAATCCGCTGGAGCTTATCCGCACAATTTCGGTAGTGCAAGGGCCCTTACACATGAAAGCATGTCATTTTCTGGTAGCTGCCGTAATAAGATGTATGAACGCAGCTGAGCTTAGGTGAAACAGATGACGCTGGGGGAGAGTTAGGGACTTTATGGGCAAAAATAATAAATGCAATGATGCTATTTTTGCTAGAAAAGGAAAGCAAGGATAAAAGCAAGAAACATAAATACAGTTGGCTTCACTCACCCATATGTCACCTTCAATCTTCCGGATAATGGTCATGTGTCGATTACCATGGGTAATGTCTGTGTACACTGGAATATTGTGCATCCGGGAGCGCCTCACAATGTAAGGAAGATCTGGCACTGTGTCTAGCAAAAAAAATTAAATGTTTAAACTGGAAGTTATGTTTCAGACAGAAAAGCTGTAACTATGTTCTCAGTGTCACTGTCGTTTTAAAAAACATTTGATGTATCATAGTGTTCGGATCCAAACCGATCGTGAGAAGGAGCGGTGAGAAAACTGCTGCAGCATGGTCTGCTCTCTTCTCTGTGTCAGTGAGAGTCGGGCTCATCACATGACACAGAGCCAGGAGAGGGTGACACTTAGGATAAGGATAATCCAGGATTAACATAAACCATACTAACCTGTGTATGGGCAAATCAGCACAATGGCGCTGATCCTAACAAGGTCTTGCTTCCGAATTGGTTGCACTGTTCTGGAGATATGGGCCAACAATTGCCACCTCTGATACGGAGAGCAAGATAATTTTCATATAATGTGCCCAATATCTCCAGAAACGAGCAAAGGTTTAGAAAACCCTGCCATGTTAAAGCTAGATTTCCTTAAAGGGAATCAGTCATCACATGCTGCCTTAACCATGAGTCATCAGGATGGCCCCTCGATATATTATTCTTACCAGCAATGTATGACTAAATAGCCATCTGGATGTTGCCAGTTGTGGGTGTTTTCCTGTATTGTCAGCTTCGATTAGATGGTCTCAGACAGTGTAGGGGCATGCCCCCAACTGGTACCACCCAGGAGACTATTGGCCCATGCATTTCTTGTACGAATAACAGAAACAACACATCACCTATAAAAAAAATGTTCTAGAATTTTTATTTCACGGGGAATACAAACTATTACACTGTTCAATTTCATTCTCTCTAAATCCTGAAACGCAGCCCCCGGTCAGGTTAGCTCTATTTTCTCCTCTCCAAAATGATCATCTAAGCTGAAATCTAATAAGCAATCAAATAATATTTTTGCTTAGGTGTGTGTTCAGGAAATGAGAAAGGGAGCAGGAGACTGACCTGTCAGGAAGCTGCTTGTTGAGACTGAACAGCATGAAGCAGCTTGCTGTGTACTGTGCAGAACAACAAACAACTCAAACCAACTCCAGAAATAGTTTAGATCACAATGCACTGATCAGCTGACCATGGTGCATCTGACTTCAGCCACCCAATAATCAGCTGATATTGCATAGGCGAGCAGGGGCCGGCCATACATCTACCCTGTAGCAGAAGTAGCTGGAATAAAAATGTAGCATACTATTTAAATGAATGGGTGGTATTGCCCCTTTCCAATGTATGGATCTGAGCTGCAGAACCAGACACCGTCCAATGAAAACATAAATCATTCTCTTCTCTTTTTATGCTCTTTCAGGGTAATTATGACGGAAACTCTGTTGCAAAATTCTCAGCTCGCGGACTGCAGCGGGCGCGTGCGTCTCCAGCTGTGTCATACCCTCCCTTCTATGCACGGGCTGATTCTTTTATCCGTCCAAAGAATGATCAAGTTCATTCTTTGGACGGAGGGTGGAATCCGCCAGTGCATAGAATGGAGTCTATGACACAGACGGAGACATGCGCACCCGCTGCAGTCCACGAGCGGGCGTGAGCTGAGAATTCCGCGATGGAGTTTCCATCATAATTACTTAGTGTGCACATACCCTGACATAGCTTGCCAGGAGAAACAATGATGTCTAATTGTAGCCGCCTGGGGCACATGCTTGCACCCACATTGCTATATGCAGTTAGAGCAAATCTGCAGTATACAAACCTTTAGCGGGGATCCACCCAGATGGGGCTACTCCAGTATGCTTTGGCGGTGTCGGCACTCGTGTTGGTGGTATGAGACGTTCTACAAAATGAAACTCTTCGTGGGACTCTATAATACCTGGATACTGAGATGTTACGCTGGCAGCTGACCCACTGCATGGCCGCTGAATAAAAAGACATATATATATTTACAGTGAATGTGAAAGTTAAAAAAAATATATTCTGCTGCGGCTCTGATCACACACCATTCAATGTAAGTGTTTGCAGATTCTAATAGGCCAGTGATTTAGGAGCCACATGTGGCTCGCCATAGCAATCCTGAGGTACGTTCTAAAAAATGACCCACCTCAGTAAGTGATTGGCTAAACAGGCACTAACTGTGTGTCAAGATGAAGGAAGCACTGCTCGGCCTGAACCATTAAAGTGACTGTACCATCAGGCCCTGGCTGAAGCACTGGAGGCGGGCCGACCCACCCTTAGTAGAAGGAAACCCCGCCCCTCTATGATAGGGTTCAATTGATTCTAATGGAGTCATGTCATGGAGGGGCTGGGGTTTCTTCCCACTGGGGGTGGGTCGGCCCGCCTCCAGTGCTTCAGCCTGGGCCTGGTGGTACAGTTACTTTAAACATTCATTCACTAACTCCCCATCATTGACTAACAGGTTAAGGGTGGGTTAACATGTAACAGATCTACACTTATGGCCAGACAAACTCGCAGCAGGACGGACATCCCGCTGCGAGTTTGTCAGCAGCCCGCCCTGTTAAACCCCCAGCCACCGAAGCCTATACATTACATGGTCCCCGCTCCGGCTTGCTTCAGGGGTTCCCAACATGTCCTGCTTGCCCAATCAGTGCATCTGCCCCGTCACAGCGCACTGATTGACTGAGCGGGATGTGCCGGGAACCCCTGAAGCAAGCCGGAGTGGGGACCAGGTGAAGTATAGGCTCCGACAGTGGGGGGTTAACAGGGCGGGCTGCTGACAAACTTGCAGCGGGATGTCCGTCCTGCTGTGAGTTTGTCTGGCCATAAGTGTAAAGGGCAGGGATCCGCAGCGGATCACACTGCAAATTCGCAGCAAGAAAGCTGCTGTGGATCCGTTACGTGTAAAGGCACCCTAAAACTCCTGCCTCCAAATCTCACACCTAGGGTCCATTTACACAGAAAGATTATCTGCCAAAGATTTAAAGCCAAAGCCAGAAACAGACTATAAACAGAGATCAGGTCATAAAGCAAAAGTCTACGATTTTTCCTCTTTTCAAATCCATTTCTGGCTTTGGCTTTAAATCTTTGGCAGATAATCTTTCTGTGTAAATGGACCCTTACCCGGCACAATGATGACATATGGAAGCTAAAGATAAGCGAACCTCAAGCATACGCAGGTTAATTTGAGCCCAAACTCTTGGCATTCCATTACCAGTGGCTGGAGAAGTTGGATGCAGCCCTTCCAGGGAGTCCTGGAAAACATGGAGACAGCCATAGGAGGTTTTCCAGGACTCTAGCACTACATTCAACGTCTGCAGCCATCGCTAATCAAATAGAGAGAGTTTGGGGGTCGGCTGATGGCTCATCCCTAGTGGAAGCCACAGAAAGCCTCTTTGCACTATAGAATAGAGACAGATATATGAAAGGTACCATGTGTCTCCCTGACCTAACAGCTATATAACAGTGTCAGCAGCATGGAATCACATCTGGCAGCTTCCCTTTGGATGCTGGGTACTGGGGCAGCACTATGGCCTCCTGACCATGGCTCCTGTAACTGCACTTCTCCTGGATAGTGGATGATGGCGCTGCTGTGCTGGGGGAGAAACAGTAAGAGGGCGCTATAGCAGCACTATAACCCCTTCATACTAAAACCGCTGCTACTCCATGGCCATCCTGAAGTGTCTAATTATATGCAATCTCTATGTGGCTATATTCACATTTGATAAGTACAATACATACCACAAACCCACTAAAACGTACAGGACATAGGTCGGTACCTGTAGCTTGAGAACCGCATTCAGGGCTCCTAGCGCTGTCCTTCTCAACATGGGGGCAGCCATCTTTGCTTGACAACTAACAGGAGGTGTACCAACATGGACGCCACTCCTCTCCCTGCATTAGCGCAGTAATGAGAGTCCCAACATGGCCGTGCGGGTGACAGCGCGACGTCATATCCCAGTACGTGCGCGTCCGCGTTCTAGTTTAAGATACGTGCGCGCTCCTTTCTCCTCCTCTTTCCTTTCCTCCATTTTGCGAGACGCGGAGAGGCCGGTGAGAGATAAGAGAGATGTTTAGGGGGATTATTCTGCCGGGGGCCGGAGGGTAATGGCGGGGCTGGTGGGTGAGGTGCTGGGAATGAGGGTGAAGCCGAATCCGAGTTCTCGTGTAGTCGGTGTCTGCCGTAATCCATCACGTGTGCCCTGCCCCAAGCATGGTGTAACGTGTGCGGGGATGTGCGCCTGTCCTGTGTACAGTTTGACCACTGCAGGCACCTGTAGCCCGTCACGTGCCCTGTATAAGTGTGAATAAAGCCCAACATGGTTACACTGCGGCTTGTTTCTATTTCCTCCGCTGCTGCCTTGTGTGTTACCATGACCGTACATCATCCCATAGCTGTTACTGTATGCTGCATATCACTATATTTCCTGTGGCTGTGCCAGTATATTACCAGACCCTCTCTGTAAGGCTATGAGGGACTGAAGCAACAAACAGGAATTCTCTAGAACAGACGTGTCAAACTTAGGCCCTCCAGCTGTTTTAAAACTACAACTCCCATCATGCCTTGACAGCCAAACCTTTAGCTGTCCAGGCATGATGGGACTTGTAGTTTTGCAACAGCTGGAGGACCTGAGTTTAACATCCCTGCTCTATAATCTCCTTTATCAGGTCTGTCATGTGTTTACCTCAGCCCAGTGTAACCTGTGGTCTGTCATGTGGCAGAGAGAAATGACATGAGTTCTCAGTGTATCGGCAGCACATCCAGTGCAGTAGGGGTTAATAAGGTACGAAATATATTCTCTCAGCTAATTGCCTACTGTTAGGGCCAGTTCACACTAGTAAATTTGGCAAACTCCACCTGCCTCAGTGTCAAATAGTTTCTCTTTGGGAGGGACATGTCAATTCTTTGAGCGTAGAGGGGAGGAAGCGGAGGCATGCACCCTCACATACAGACACTGAGACAGGCAGAACTTACTAGGTGTGAACCAGCCCTTATGTTAGAATAAGTAATTTCAGTCTTTTTACCACATTAGTTCTCATTGCTATGTAGCTCTGATTTTTTTTTTTTGTCTTGTTGCAGCTGAAACCATGCAGCTTTTTGTGAGAGCGCAGAATCTGCACACCCTTGAGGTGACTGGACAGGAGACTGTGTCCCAGATTAAGGTGAGAGCGTGAAGAACCAACATACACGACAGACTTGATACTCTGTACATAGGGGACAACCCAGAGTTGGGAATACTCTTTAGGGCCAGTTCACACGGAGTAAAACTGGCAGAATCCCGCCACACTCCATGTCATACAAGCAGTCTATGGGAGGGCTCGGGTCTCCTCCCGTAGACAGCCTGTATGACACGGAGGCTGGCGAGGTTTAGCAGAGGAGAGTTCTGCCAGTTTTGCTCTGTGTGAACTGGCCTTAAAGGGACTCTGTACCCACAATCTAACCCCCCCCACCCAACCACTTGTACCTTTGAATAGCTGCTTTTAATCCAAGATCTGTCCGGGGGTCCGTTCAGGTGATGCAGTTATTGTCCTAAAAAAAAAATTAAAACTTGAAGCCCGTGCCAAACGTGAGTATCTGTGCCCTAACTTTGCCCCACCCCTCTGTCCCTCCTCCCCACCCTCTTCATCATTAGGAATGCTACTGAAACATTTTCTCCATGCTGAACATTGCACAGGTCCTTAACGATCCAGCCCATGTGCTGGGCTGCCACAGGTGGGGAATAGGAGGCAATCTGCCTGGAGCATTCCTAATGATGAGGAGGGTGGGGAGGAAGGATGGAGGGGGTGGTGCAAAGTTAGGGCACAGATACTCCCGTTGGGCACAGGGCTTCAAGTTCAAAAGTATTTTTTAGGACAATAACTGCATCACCTGCCGAACGGACCCCAGGACAGATCTTGGATTAAAAGCAGCTATCCGAAGGTACAAGTGGTTTGGGGGGTCAAATTGTGGGTACAGAGTCGCTTTAAAGCTGAGACTGCAAATTTAATGCTCCTGACATTTGACATATGATGGTTTGACCTCTATATGCTGCAGTTGATGGTTTGACCTCTATATGCTGCAGTCGGTAGTAACAAGTTTTAGGTAGTGGGTTGTGCTTTCTTATGACCACCTTCTTTCTTGTAAAGAAATAACATGATGTAAGGCAGCTGGGGCTTTGTGATGGTTCCTAGGCATGCCAGCTCAGTACTCATAGTATATAGGGCTGAAGGTAGGATATAAAAGTGGATCGATTAGATTGCAGTGCATTAGCCTTACATTGATTACTTAGGGCTACTGCACACGTCTGCAGAATCCTGTCCATGCACAGATTGTGTTCTGGGAACTGGACCCCGGAGCTCCCAGCATCATAATTATGATATTTGGGGCTCCAATACTGTAAAGTTTTGCACTAGTGTATGGACACTGCATTGGAGCTCCCGATATCATAATCCGTCATGATGCTGGGAGTTCCGGGGTCCAGTGCACAGATGGATTCTGTGGATGTGTGCATTTGCCCTTAGGATAACTATTAGCTTATTGTTGGCCATTATATTTTCATTATATGTTTTCATTATTTCTTGTTTTGGATCCACTCCTTGTTTTGGCTTAAATGAATGAATAAAGCCTCAAACAGTAAAGTGTGAATGAAGCCTTATACCCAACAGATGTGTCTGCAGTATTTCATTGTTACTTGTACAGTGTCTGCACGACTCGATGTAAACTTATTCTAATCTTATATCTGTGCAGGCTCACATCTCCTCTCTTGAGGGAATTTCCTCTGAAGACCAGGTTATTCTCCTTGCTGGTACTCCTCTTTGTGATGAAGCCACCCTAGCCCAAAGCGGAGTATGTGAACTCAGCACCTTGGATGTAGCTGCCCGTCTTCTGGGAGGTTTGTTCTTCTTACTTGCATTTTTCCTACTCTCTAACTTAAAGTGAAACTGACAGCAGGTTAGACTGTAACCTGCTGTTGTATTTCCAGAAACACTGAGGATGAAGGTTAATTGCTCACCTTCATCCTTAGCGCTGTTGTTTAATCTTCTCTGGTGGTTTACCAGAGGCTATACAACACTCCTGCCTTTTTATTCTTCTTAAGGGTGCCTTCACACCTACCGGATCCACAGCGGATCTCACTTCTGCGCAATCGAAGCGAGAACCGCTGCGGATCCGGTATCAATTCACCCCTATGATAGCACATATTCGCAGCGGGATTGACATCCCGCTGTGAATATGTGCTTTAACTCCCTGGTGCCCGCAGCCCCGCCGTCGCATCCCCCCCCCCCCCCCCATCAGCCCACCCCCAGCCCGCATCCCGCCGCCGAGAGCATACAGTACCTGCTTGGCGGTGAGGCTGCCGGCTCCGGTCCCCCTCAGATCAGCGGGATTGGAACCGGGAGCCTCACTGCAGCCGCGCCGTCGAGCAGGTAATGTATGCTCGCGACGGCGGGCCGGAGATGGGCTGATGGGGGATGCGATAGCGGAGCTGCGGGCACAAGGGAGTTAAAGCACATATTCACAGCGGGATGTCAATCCCGCTGCGAATATGTGCTATCATAGGGGTGAATTGATACCGGATCCGCAGCGGTTCTCGCTTCGAATCCGCAGAAGTGAGATCCGGTAGGTGTGAAGGCACCCTAAAGGTGTTTTAAGTATATAAGTGCTATAACATTTTTTTTTTTTGTTTCGTTATTTAAACAGGTAAAGTCCACGGTTCTCTAGCTCGTGCCGGTAAAGTACGAGGTCAGACTCCAAAGGTATGTAGTTAAATTCAGTCATGGATGCTCAGTGAGGTAGTCTAGGGCTACCTTTTTATTGTGGAGCAAGGCTGCACAATGTCTGCAGGATGGGTCATACAGTGTAAGGTCCGCCACAGTTGCCCAGTCCCAGGTCGGCTGCTGTCCTCAGCCGCCAGCATTTTCAAAACATTCAGTGACATGCAGTTCCTCCGGAAGTGGAAGGTCAGTCGACAGTGTGTACGGAGCTTTGATTTCTGTCAGGAATGGTGCATCACCAGAGGTTTTGGAATTGCAAGCGGCCTGGGACCTGGCAAAGGCAGCAGAATGTGGCACGTAAGTATCCCTATGTCTCTGACATCTCCCCCGTGGCATAGTTAAATATATCCTGGATAACCCTTTAAGGTTTGGATGTGGATCCATCATATGGGATGTGGGGGGGGGGGGGTGGGGGGGGGGGGGGGGGGGGGGGGGCTGCGAAGCTGCCTGTGTATTTGGGATTATTCCTTAACTGGGGGTGTAATACTATTGCAGGTGGCCAAGCAAGAGAAGAAGAAAAAGAAGACTGGCAGGGCAAAGAGGCGCATGCAGTACAACAGGCGCTTTGTCAATGTTGTCCCCACCTTTGGCAAGAAGAAGGGACCCAATGCCAACTCTTAATTTGTCATAAAGAGTTAATAAAATGTAGAAATCATTGTCTCCTGTGGAAATGTAATTATTTTCTGCACTCAACAAAGTCTTGATTTTAAGTGAGAAGTCAGAATCTAAAGTGGTTATTAACTATTTCCCCAGGTGTTTGTAGGTTTGCAGTGTTTTAGATTTTTTCATTATTGGGATATAGCTTTGACTACAATGACAAGACCTACTGGGAGTCTGCCCCCCACCTACTGTCTCATCATTTGGTCAGACAGCGGTGCCCTCACCACTTTGGTTGCTGTCTATGACCAGAGGCCAGTGCAAAGAGCAGATTGAGTATTGTCTTGAGTATTCATAAAGGATTAGTGCCCAATTCATCATTTGCAACTTTTGAAAAAGTTGCACACTGGTGCAGGCCTATGTCTGGTCAGTACCAGGTAAATTTGAGCAATTTTTCCTTTTCAGACTTTACTTTTACAGTGATACATTTTAATCAGTCACAAGATATTGGGACAAAGTGAGACGATTGGTAAGTTTTGTTAACCTTATGTATAGAGGTATTATCCTTATGCTTTTGAGGCATTACTTCATACAGAGAATATCTCTAGAGACACTTGAGTACAGTGGGATCTGTACCACTATACTGTACCTGTACAGCTCTGTGATAGGCGTACCATGTAAGGTACATTTACAAGGCAAAATGTGCTGTTTTGGATGCAGATGCATGCTCACTGCCTACTGAAGTTATTCAGAGCAGGAAAAAGAAGGAACCTCTGTCATTTTCAGTGTGGTTCAATGATAAAACGCTTATTGAAGATCTGATTATACACTGTTGTGTGGGTTGGGGGAGAACCATATTTATCATGGCTGATATGTTTTCGGGTCACTTGTTGCACATATACTAGCTTTCTCTTTTGACTCTAAAGTGAAAAGTGAATGTAGTATCTAGCTATGATTAGGCCATGAAAGAAAACCATTTCAGAGCACAGGTGCATCGGCCCCTGCCTTGGAAGGTACAATGGTAAAGTAAACCCTGTCTTACTTAACCAGGGCTGTTGTCAGCACAGGGCTTATTTGGGCAAGTGCTGAGCCATGGCGCCTCTAAGTCCCAGAGAGGGAGGCCCAGTGTTCTAATGTTCAGCCAAAATCAATAACTAACCCTAAGTGTGCCTAAAAGGAATTCATACTGATGGAAATACTATCCACCACAAAACACAGGGCCGAAAGCCCAAAACACATCAGATTGGATTCCCACTATTAAAATATAACTTTTATTGGCTCAATCAAAAGTAAAACTATAGTGCGATTAAAAGATACGCACTCCTATTGCCTTTATCCCATGTGATCTCCACTTGGGGTATATACACTAGCTGGGTGGCTGCAGACTACTCGTTATAAATTATACTATCTGTCTATCTACTTGGTATCTATTTTATCAGAAGGCAGTGGAGTGCGCTCATTAAAACAACCAACGTATAGCCCCTCAACTAGTTTCACCCTCACTCGGGCGTCATCAGGAGGTGGGCTTATGGCACAGAGTAGGACGGAGGAGTAGCACAGAGTAATGATGACTGATGAACGGATTGCGGCGATAAAAAAAAGCAATTCACTTTATTACTGTAAATTCACTCAAGTTGTAGATCATTCACCTAGAGCAATGATGTGCCATCTGTAACGACACTACCTTAATGCTGTGATAAATATATATATATATTTATTTATCCTGCACAGTTGATTTAGTACATCAGGTTTTTTTTTTTTTTGGGGGGGGGGGGGGGGGGTTTGTACCCTTTTACATGTAGTGTGTTTCATGCTGCCATACAGAGTACCATTCTTACAGAGGATTTTTATTCCACAGTGAGGATGTAGTGCAGTAGCCTTGTACAACCTAAAGCTGCTATAGTACAAAACAATAAGGCAGCCATACTTGTCTGTGCCCGCTGGCACCAGTCCCCTACTTGGTGGCAGTCTGCTCAGCCATTTACTGCGCTGTCCTCCCTCAGCTAGTGACTGGATGAGTGGGGGACCAAGACCAACATCAGAGGACATTGGGAGTGCAGACAGGTATGAGTGGGGGACCAAGACCAGCATCAGAGAACATTGGGAGTGCAGACGGGTATGAGTGGGGAACCAAGAACAGCATCAGAGGATATTGGGAGTGCAGACAGGTATGAGTGGGGGACAAAGACCAGCATCAGAGAACATTGGGAGTGCAGACGGGTATGAGTGGGGAACCAAGAACAGCATCAGAGGATATTGGGAGTGCAGACAGGTATGAGTGGGGGACAAAGACCAGCATCAGAGAACATTGGGAGTGCAGACGGGTATGAGTGGAGGACCAGGAACAGCGCTGGAGTGCAGACAGGTATGAGTGGGGAACCAAGAACAGCATCAGAGGACATTGGGAGTGCAGACAGGTATGAGTGGGGGACCAGGAACAGCGCTGGAGGGCAGCAAGAGTGCAGACAGGTAAGTATGAGTGGGGGACTAGGAACAGCACTGGAGGGCAGCGGGAGTGCAGACAGGTAAGTATGAGTGGGGGACCAGGAACAGCGCTAGAGTGCAGACAGGTAAGTATGAGTGGGGGACTAGGAACAGCACTGGAGGGCAGCAAGAGTGCAGACAGGTAAGTATGAGTGGGGGACCAGGAACAGCGCTGGAGGGCAGCAAGAGTGCAGACAGGTAAGTATGAGTGGGGGACTAGGAACAGCGCTGGAGGGCAGTGGGAGTGCAGACAGGTAAGTATGAGTGGTGGACCAGGAACAGTGCTGGAGGGCGGCGAGAGTGCAGACAGGTATGAGTGGTGGACCAGGAACAGTGCTGGAGGGCGGCGAGAGTGCAGACAGGTATGAGTGGTGGACCAGGAACAGTGCTGGAGGGCGGCGAGAGTGCAGACAGGTATGAGTGGTGGACCAGGAACAGTGCTGGAGGGCAGCGAGAGTGCAGACAGGTATGAGTGGTGGACCAGGAACAGTGCTGGAGGGCGGCGAGAGTGCAGACAGGTATGAGTGGTGGACCAGGAACAGTGCTGGAGGGCAGCAAGAGTGCAGACAGGTATGAGTGGTGGACCAGGAACAGTGCTGGAGGGCAGCAAGAGTGCAGACAGGTAATTATGAGTGGGGGACTAGGAACAGCGCTGGAGGGCAGCGGGAGTGCAGACAGGTATCAGTGGTGGACCAGGAACAGCGCTGGAGGGCAGCTGGAGTGCAGACAGGTAAGTATGAGTGGGGGACTAGGAACAGCACTGGAGGGCAGCGGGAGTGCAGACAGGTAAGTATGAGTGGGGGACCAGGAACAGCGCTAGAGTGCAGACAGGTAAGTATGAGTGGGGGACTAGGAACAGCACTGGAGGGCAGCGGGAGTGCAGACAGGTAAGTATGAGTGGGGGACCAGGAACAGCGCTGGAGGGCAGCAAGAGTGCAGACAGGTAAGTATGAGTGGGGGACTAGGAACAGCGCTGGAGGGCAGTGGGAGTGCAGACAGGTAAGTATGAGTGGTGGACCAGGAACAGTGCTGGAGGGCAGCGAGAGTGCAGACAGGTATGAGTGGTGGACCAGGAACAGTGCTGGAGGGCAGCGAGAGTGCAGACAGGTATGAGTGGTGGACCAGGAACAGTGCTGGAGGGCGGCGAGAGTGCAGACAGGTATGAGTGGTGGACCAGGAACAGTGCTGGAGGGCAGCGAGAGTGCAGACAGGTATGAGTGGTGGACCAGGAACAGTGCTGGAGGGCAGCAAGAGTGCAGACAGGTAATTATGAGTGGGGGACTAGGAACAGCGCTGGAGGGCAGCGGGAGTGCAGACAGGTATCAGT
Source organism: Dendropsophus ebraccatus (assembly GCF_027789765.1). Taxonomy (NCBI): domain Eukaryota; kingdom Metazoa; phylum Chordata; class Amphibia; order Anura; family Hylidae; genus Dendropsophus; species Dendropsophus ebraccatus. Next base: position 35,685,125 of record NC_091457.1, on the reverse strand, counting down.
GGTGGACCAGGAACAGCGCTGGAGGGCAGCTGGAGTGCAGACAGGTATGAGTGGTGGACCAGGAACAGTGCTGGAGGGCAGCAAGAGTGCAGACAGGTAATTATGAGTGGGGGACTAGGAACAGCGCTGGAGGGCAGCAGGAGTGCAGACAGGTATCAGTGGTGGACCAGGAACAGCGCTGGAGGGCAGCTGGAGTGCAGACAGGTATGAGTGGTGGACCAGGAACAGTGCTGGAGGGCAGCGAGAGTGCAGACAGGTATGAGTGGTGGACCAGGAACAGTGCTGGAGGGCAGCGAGAGTGCAGACAGGTATGAGTGGTGGACCAGGAACAGTGCTGGAGGGCAGCGAGAGTGCAGACAGGTATGAGTGGTGGACCAGGAACAGTGCTGGAGGGCAGCGAGAGTGCAGACAGGTATGAGTGGTGGACCAGGAACAGTGCTGGAGGGCAGCAAGAGTGCAGACAGGTAATTATGAGTGGGGGACTAGGAACAGCGCTGGAGGGCAGCGGGAGTGCAGACAGGTATCAGTGGTGGACCAGGAACAGCGCTGGAGGGCAGCTGGAGTGCAGACAGGTATGAGTGGTGGACCAGGAACAGTGCTGGAGGGCAGCGAGAGTGCAGACAGGTATGAGTGGTGGACCAGGAACAGTGCTGGAGGGCAGCGAGAGTGCAGACAGGTATGAGTGGTGGACCAGGAACAGTGCTGGAGGGCAGCGAGAGTGCAGACAGGTATGAGTGGTGGACCAGGAACAGTGCTGGAGGGCAGCGAGAGTGCAGACAGGTATGAGTGGTGGACCAGGAACAGTGCTGGAGGGCAGCGAGAGTGCAGACAGGTATGAGTGGTGGACCAGGAACAGTGCTGGAGGGCAGCGAGAGTGCAGACAGGTATGAGTGGTGGACCAGGAACAGTGCTGGAGGGCAGCGAGAGTGCAGACAGGTATGAGTGGTGGACCAGGAACAGTGCTGGAGGGCAGCGAGAGTGCAGACAGGTATGAGTGGTGGACCAGGAACAGCGCTGGAGTGCAGACAGGTAAGTATGGCTGCTTTATTGTTTGTTTGTTTTTTTACTGTAGCAGTAACAGCATCTTAGACTTTAGAAGTGCTATAAACTTTAAAGGAGAAGTCCAGTGAAATTTTTTATTACAGTATTGTATTGCCCCCCAAAAGTTAAACGAATCCCCAATATACACTTATTACGGGAAATGCTGATAAAGTCCTTTTTCCCTGCACTTACTACTGCATCAAGGCTTCACTTCCTGGATAAAATGGTGATGTCACGACCCGACTCCCAGAGCTGTGCGGCTGTGGCTGCTGGAGAGGATGATGGCAGAGGGATGCTCAGTGTCCCTCCAGTGCCCCCAGCAGCCACAGCCCGCACAGCTTTGGGAGTTGGGTCGTGACATCACCATTTTATCCAGGAGGTGAAGCCTTGATGCAGTAGTAAGTGCAGGGAAAAAAGCACTTTATAAGCATTTCCTATAATAAGTGTATATTGGTGATTTGTATAACTTTTGGGGGGCAATACAATACTTTAATAAAAATTTTCGCCTGACTTCTCCTTTAATAGTACTCAATATCACAGCTTAACTTGCAGCGTCAAGTCCACTATGATACTTAATGTGTAAAGGGCAAGACACCCTATTAGAGGTTTAAAATAAAAACTATTTTCATATCATATCATATACAAGTGTCCATATGGTTGAAAAAAAAGCCTCATCTGGCTACTGTGTCCATCACGTGATCTCGGGTCTATGCGTTCCAACTACGAAAAGCGCCAAGGATTTGGCACGTGTAAATAAGCGACTTCCTGTTCCCGGGTCACCTGACATTATTCTCCATTCTCATTGGTGAACGCTACAGAAAGTGTAGATCGGTGCTAAGGTAACGTTGACTTTAATGGCAGCGCCGGAGCCCGAGATTGTGTTACCGGGCCGCAGCTCTTCTCCCACACCGGCCATAACAGCACCACATGGCGGCCCCGGTCCCGTGGTGTGCGCGCTGTGTCTGTCCGCTCCCGGGAAGTACACGTGTCCGCGGTGTAACGCTCCGTACTGCAGCCTGGCCTGTTACCGGGGGGCCCGGCACTCCGCCTGCTCCGAGCTCTTCTACAGGGATGCCGTGCTGCGGACTCTAAGGGAGGAAGACGCCGAGAGAAGGGGGAGGAGGCAGGTGGAGGAGACGCTGCTGAAGCTGAGGGAGGAGGAGGCGCCGCTGTGCGGTACAGATGCGGTTATTAGTGAGGAGGAGAGCGGCTTGTGGGACAGTCTCTCCTGCCAGGAGAAGGAGCACTTCAATCAGTTGTTACAGAGTGGCCACATTGGCTCCCTGGTGCCTGAGTGGAGGCCATGGTGGGAGAACCAGCAGGGATACAAGATCATGGAGCTGCCAGAGGCTGCACAGTGCCAGGGAGCTGCTCTGCCAACCTGCCAGCACCATACTGACAGCAGGGATACACAGTGCCAGGGAGCTGCTCCGCCAACCTGCCAGCACCATACTGACAGCAGGAATACACCAACCTGCCAGCACCATACTGACAGCAGGGATACACCAACCTGCCAGCACCATACTGACAGCAGGGATACACAGTGCCAGGGAGCTGCTCTGCCAACCTGCCAGCACCATACTGACAGCAGGGATACACAGTGCCAGGGAGCTGCTCCGCCAGCCTGCCAGCACCATACTGACAGCAGGGATACACAGTGCCAGGGAGCTGCTCCGCCAACCTGCCAGCACCATACTGACAGCAGGGATACACAGTGCCAGGGAGCTGCTCCGCCAGCCTGCCAACACCGTACCAACAGCAGGAATACACCAACCTGCCAGCACCATACTGACAGCAAGGATACACAGTGTCAGGGAGCTGCTCCGCCAACCTGCCAGCACCATACCGGCAGCAAGGATACACAGTGTCAAGGAGCTGCTCCGCCAACCTGCCAGCACCATACTGACAGACAGCATATGCCAAGCCAGGGAGCTGCTCCGCCAACCTGCCAGCACCATACTGGCAGCAGGCATACACCAAGCCAGACCAGAGAAGCTGCAAGTCCTGAGAAGAGAGGAGGAGTATCTGCTCAACATGGCCACCACCAGTCAAATACAGATATAAAGCCAAAGAAGGAAGAAACGCTACAGAGAGATCCAGGTCTAGATGACCTAGTATCAGAACTCCCACCACTTCTAGGGTCTATCCCACCATTGTCCTCGCTTACCCGTCACCCTTCTCCATTAGTCCGCTTCACCTTGGTCAACGTCATCTACAGCTATGCCTTCTCCCTCCTGAGACATAATGGTGACCTGAGTGATCCGGATATCTTGGCGGATTTCGTAGGGACCCTGCTGTCTGTGTCCGGGGCGCTTAGCACAACTATTGTGTACAATTCCACAGCTCACGCCCTGAAGAGCGCTGTGCGAGCCGCTTCAGACCCCTTACTGGGTGGAGATGAAGGTGGTGCTATTTTGGCAATGGAGGCTACAGCTAAAATCCTCCTGGGCAATGGTGGTAAAAGATTTTCCCTGGCCGCACTGTCCCATCTATACCAGTTACTGGGAAAGGCTCGTAAACTTGTGGCGGCAGAGAAGGAGGTGAGGAAAGGAGCCTTCAATGCCAAGAAAAAGTGCCTGTTCCTTGCATCGTGGGTGAATGAGAATGAGGGGAGTTTGTCCGTATTATCTGCAGAGGTCATGGTGGAATATAAAGGGTATCTGAAAGATCTCAATGAAGTGGATGAGATATCAAAAGGACTTCAACGAGTCTGGGGCGGGAAAAGACCACCACCAAAGAAGACACTCATACAGGAGGTGGACTAAAAGATGGACATGATGGAAAGATACCTCTCTAGGCTGGTCTGGGGGACATGTGGTCATGTTCACCTTTTCAGACAGAAACTAGGACACCAGGCTTTTACCGATGAAGGTGTTTGCAGTGCCGGTAGATGTGTTAATATTCTTTTCTACCATTTGCTGTTAAACTTATCCGTAAAATCCTGGTGACTGAGTCCGTTAAATCTGGCTATAGCCTCTAAACTAACAATGTGTTTCTATGGGAACAGAGCAAACTTAGTCCTTAATTCTCGACCATATAGAGTTGTTAGCCAGAAGTAGGGGACAGATAGAACCAAGACTGCATAGAGTTTGTGGTGTTACTATGGAAACACATTGGTCTGCAGAACATCGGCATAAGCATTTATATTAAATGGGTATTGTCACATAAACTGGATGTCTCTAGGATGGATATTATGTCTTTTGGCATGACCTCTCACTGTAGTCCTGTCTGTGATAGGGAGGGCAGTGCTGAAAAGTGTATTTTGTACTATTGCAGATGAGTATTATGCTCTGCCCTGTATTTATATTCATATATTAGACTATTTGTAACAGAAGAATGCTGTAGTGTTATAGAAACAGTCCATTAGGTCATTGTTTAAACCTGTAACTTCAACCCTCCATGAAGCATGTACGGTGATTCACTGTCCTGGACTGTTCTCCCGTATGACATGATGTATTAATATCATGCTGGGAGTGGTGAAACTGTTTGAAGGTTTGTGCCGCTGTAATGACAGCCGTGCAATCATTCAAACAGTTTCCCCACTTCTGGCATGATATTAATACATCATGCCATACAGGAAAACAGTCCAGGACAGGGATTCACCGTACATGCTTCACAAAGAACATAGGACATGTGGATCCAGCCTAAGGGCCCGGTCACACTGAGCAAAAGACGCAGATTCTGCTTGAAATTCTGCCTGTCCTATTGCTTCAATGGGATTTTTAGTGCGCCTCTGCTATCCGCTCAAAGAATAAACATGTTCATTCTTTGAGCGGAGAGCAGAGGCGCATGAGAAATCCCATTGAAGCAAAAGAACAGGCATAATTTCAAGCGGAATCTGCACGTAAAGTCCACCTTTTTTGCAAAGGGTGACTGAGCCCTTAGACAAGTCATTTCCAAACAGCTCTATTCTTGTCCATGATCTGTGCCTGTTATTGCAAGGACTTCCAATTACATATAGTCTAAACCAGGATGCCTTGTACTGTTTACTAAATAGTTAAAGGAGAAATCTGGCAAAAAAATTTCAGATTTCAGTGTCCCCCTGCCATCATCCTCTCCAGCAGCCACAGCCCGCACAGCTCTGGGAGTTCCAGTGGGTCGTGACATCATCATTTTATCCAGGACATGAAGCCTTGATGCAGTAGTAAGTGTAAGGAAAAAAGCACTTTATAAGCATTTCCCGTAATAAGTGTATATTGGTGATTTGTATAACTTTTGGGGGGCAATACAATACTTTAATAAAAATTTTCGCCGGACTTCTCCTTTAAAGTTTATAGCACTATCTCGGAGATATAACCCAGCTACTACTCTCCCATCACCTGCTCATGCTATGAGCAGGTGGGGAGAGTAGTAGTTCAGCAGTCCAGAGGGGCGGCGATTCGGCGGGCTTACTGTTATGTACTGATTGCTTACATTTATGAAATACTTTGGGGAGCAAGGACACTTGCTCCCCAAAGTATTTCATAAATGTATTCAATCAAAAACACTGTATATTACATTTATATACACATCCATTGTAATTCCAATGGCGTGTCCAGCAGGGGCGCACTATATATAGAAGTCAATGGTACTCATTGACTTCTATATATAGAGCGCCCCCTGCTGGACACTCCATAGGAATTACACCTTTCGTCGTGACGTCACTGCTTCAGAGATAATTCTAACACTTCCCGATACACTAAATTAAGGGAAATAGCAGTATATGAGCATTTCCCATAATTAATGTACATTAGAAAATTATATAACTTTCCATCAGTAATAACATATAAAAAATAAATTTTGGCCGGACTTCTCCTTTAAGCGATCGCATAACGATTTTTCCGTACGATGTATCGTTCCTTCTAAACGCTGATCGTTATAAAAAAAATCGTTCATTCAAAATCGTTAATCGTGCGATTGGGCGAATTATCGCTCCGTGTAAAACCACCATTATGGTGGTTTTACACGGAGCAATAATTCGCCTGATCGCACGATCGTTCGCTGCGTTTACACGTACGATAATCGTTCGAATTCGTTTGTTATCATGCAAATTCAAACGATAAATCGTTCCGTGTAAAACCTCCATTAGGTAAGTAACATTGCATTTGAGCTAGTGTGCTGCCCTCAAGAATTCCATTTTTTTTCCCTGCTGTAATTGTTAGCTCTCTTGCACAATGTCCCGAGACTAAAGCCCGCACTCTGTGTGTGTGGGGGGGAATCGTCTCTATAATACTATGATATGGCAACTTACATACCAAAATATCCTTAAGCCGGAGATACAGTTAAAAACTTAAGACAAGTTTTATTAAAAAACAACTACTTTTTATTGCTTTTTCATTTTTTTATACAAATTTCCCTCAAAATATTTTATAAATCATATCAATAATCAGATATTACTCAAGTGTTAGCCAGCCATAGTACAGCTCTGCATGGGAGCCGTATGCTTAGTGCTGAGAAGTGGACAAGATCCCATCAGAAGAGCACAAACAGCTCCTGCTCACAGCTATATCAAAGGTGCGTTCACATGTACAGGATCTGTCGCAGATTTGATGCTGTGTTAAGTTATTTAGTTACAGTGATATCTGCCCCATCAAATCTGCTGCAGATCCTGTACGTGTGAACACACCCATTTATCCCTGCAAGTTCCATTATTATTAATGGGACAATTTCAGAAATGTCTGCTACAAAATCTGTATGTGAATTACCCCCTTAAAACTACTGGATGCAAATAAGGTCACTGTTATTTAAATTACTTAAAAAAATAAATCAGCAAATTGTATAAAATTGTTAGATCCCAAGCCCAATCTACCCCTGGTGGTAAAACCTTCAGGCAGTCTAATGGTAGATTTGAGCTAGTAGTCCACTTTCCAGCATGGCAGGCTACAGGCAGATCAGTTTCACCTCTGTCAGACTGTCCGGTCAAAAAAGGGATGGCAATGTAGATAAAGAAGAAAAATGAGTAGTAGTGTTCGTTTTCTTGTTTATGTTGAAAGGATGCCAATGTTTGCAAACCAGGCCAAAGAATTGAATAGGCCAAACGCCATCCAATTATGACTATGTTCAGTATGTATGGGACTAAATAAGGTGGTTGAACAGTGGAAAGTCAGGAAATAGACCAAACACAGTCACCACTAAAGTACACTTGGCCATTCAATGTTACGGGACCATCAGCAACACATTGGTCTGCGTGCTGGCATCCCTTTTCTAGCATTTTGTCAAAGGACAGCCTGATGCAGTGGTGAAGACAATGTGAATGCAGCTGGAGCCATTCCCCCCCCCCCCCCCCCCTATATAAGATCACACATTCTCCATTATAAATTTTACACCATGTAAATCTTGGCAGTCAGTGCCTATATTCTTGTCTTTGTGGCACTGAAGCTGAAATACTAGTTTGTGGATGGATGAATCAGTAGATGTATGGGAATATCCTGTAAGGCACTCTTCTGCAGTATTCCTGCCAGGCTAGTCCATACTTCTTCATACACTGGTGCTCATCTCTTGCCTCACGGTGAATCAGGAGACCAGTGAAATAAAGAACATAGAAGTAGGGTAAGATGTGACTAAGACCTGTGGGAGAGAATGAACACGGAACACACAGTAAAGGTAAAAAGTAAGAAAATATACAGGATACACCATGAATGCTCAATATATGTGGGTCTACTCCTATCTTTAAAACCAGCACCTATCAGTTTGGGTTAGGGCCATATTACAGTACCCAATGACTTATGTAAGCAAGCGCCAATCTGCTAGATTGTTAGCGATGTCTGTGCAGCCCTTGTAAAATTATGAACTATGCATACCTCTCTGCACTCCCTGACTTCCCGCTAGCTTCAGCTCTCTCCCCACAGTGTCCGAAGTGAAGAGACAGCGCTGCGGACAGTGATTGGCTGAGCAGCCCATCACTTCAGACACTGCAGGGAGCGAGCTGAAGCTAGCAGGACATCAGGGAGCGCAGAGAGGTAAGTATAGTTTATAGTTTTACACAGTTATCAGCCCTAAATGACTGTGCAAATGAATCAGCCGCATATCGCTATTACGCATAGCAATGCACTACAATGATTTTAGGTCAGGACCAAAGGACAAAATCAGCCAGCTGATCATTATGTTTGTTACACGGAGCGATGATCTTCTGAATTGGCTTGATGTGGCTGGCTTCTTTAGTACAGGATCTCTAATACACATGCACACTGACATCAGCTGACCATGCATATTGACATATAGCCACCATTTCCGCTGATGGGATCCAATTTTATATCTAGTTCCTGGCACTTAATATGGCATTGTGAAGTCACAGAAGCACAATAATAACCTCCTGCTTACTGTGAAAAGATGAGTACAATCCAATGACACCTGTCAGGGGTCTCCTTCCTGTACTCATACGATGTGATTTTTAAATTTTAGCACTACAGAGACTTACCGCATGGCAGTGACCAGGCCAGAGCCATAATTAAATCTCCCAGGTAATTTGGGTGACGAACAAGACCCCACCATCCAGATACAAGAAGCCGCTTTCCTGTTGCTGTTGGGATGGTTTCCAAACCTAAAAAATTATGGAGAGTGTTTTAAGTGCAGTGCAAAATACTGTCAAGGCAACCGGAATTCATCACCTAACTGATGTTAAAGGGGTTATCCAGCGCTACAAAACTATGGCCATTTTCTTCCAGAGACAGACAGAGACAAAAGTGTCTCCAACTGCTCAGTTCCATTGAAGTGAATGGAGCTTAAAGGGGTTGTCCAGTGAAAATCTTTTTCTTTCAAATCAATTGGTGTCAGAAAGTTATATAGATTTGTAATTTACTTCTATTAAAAAATCTCAAGTCCTCCCATACTTATTCGCTACTATATGTCCTGCAGGAAATGTCTTATTTTCATTCAGTGCTCTCTGCTGACATCTCTGGCTGAGATAGGAACTGTACAGAGTAGAAGAGGTTTTCTATGGAGATTCCCATAGAAAGCCTCTCCTGCTTTGGACAGTTTTCTGGGCTAATACATTGCTCAGGATGTTTGGTGATATTTTTATAAAATTTCTCCTGACAGTGCCCTATGATGTCATTGTACATCGTGCTCGCTCACTGGTTATAGGCGCTCGCGGTCTCGTGTGACCGCTGAGGCCAGTGATTGGCTGCATTATCCCATGTGCAGTAATATCACTAGCCGCCATCCTCTGGGCACTCCAGAGCTGTGGCAGCACTAACCCAGATCCAAGAGGAGGGTGAATATCAGTTAAAAAATTTTTCCACACCATCCAAGAGACGGGTTCTGCTGTGTCCATTATACCCGATGGAGGGGCCGATAGAGATGAGTGAGCAGGAAGAAGAGACATGAAGGACAGCTGTTTGCAGACTGGGCACCTAAAACACTGGATTCAGAGGTCATAAAGGTCAGTGGTTATCTAGGAACTTGCTGAGAGAAGATTGCAGGGTGTTGTGCACTGCAGGACTGCTCCGTGCTCACTCACTCCTCTCAGCCCCTCCCCTCTCCATAGACACATAATGGACACAAATCCTGCTTCTGAAGTCAGGGGGGGACCTAGGAAAACAGCTTTTACAGTACAGAAGGAAACTTTTGGTAAATAAAACCTATTACAGAGTTTCTTAACCCCTAGACGACCCTGGACATACAGTTACGTCCTGGATGTTTCCCCTGCTATGAAGCTTCATAGGAGGTGGGAGCCGGCTGCAGTGAGCAGCCGGCACCTAACCGCTAATGACAGGCTGCAGCGATTGCGCTGCAGTGTGTCATTAACTCCTTAAAGCCGCGATCGCATCGCGTCCTCTGTCACTTACTGATCGGGACCCCTGCAGTATCGGACCCCCGATCGCTGTATCGGACCGCCGGAGGTCTCTTACCTTCCTCCGTGCGGTCCATTCGGCGATCTACTCACTGAGCCTGCACAGGCAGGCTCAATGAGCAGATCGCCTATCACACTGATCAATGCTATGCCTATGGCATAGCAGTGATCCGTGCGAATAATCACACTAGTGTATGTAGAAGTCCCCCAAAGGGACTTCAAATTTGTGTAAAAGAAAAAAAAAAAAAAGTTAAAAACACAAATACACTACCCAAACCCCTCCCCTGATAAAAGTTGAAATCACCCCCCTTTCTCATTATATAAATAAAACATATAAAAATACATAAACATATAATATACCATAGCGTGCGTAATTGCCCGATCTATTAAAATATAATAAGCGTCATTGCGAATGGCGTACACGAAAAGAGGTGAAAAAAGTGCGCGGATTACCGATTTTGTTACATGATAGATATAAAAAAAAAATATATAAAAAAAATTAATAAAAAGTGATCAAAATGTCAGATCTTCACACATATGGTATTAATAAAAACTAGAGATCATGGTGGAAAAAATGACACCCCTTACAGCCCCGTAGGTGAAAAACTAAAACTGTTATAAGTGTCACAATAGGCCCATTTTATTAATAACTAATTGCCAAAAAAGGATTTCATTAAAAAAAATATATAACATTAGAGAATCTGTGTAAACCTGCATATGGTTGTGTTCGGACTGACCTATAGAGTAATAGTATCATGTCGCTGTTACCATATAGTTCATTACGTAGACACAGGAACCCCCCAAACGTTACCATATTGCATTCTTTTTTACGATTTCACCTATTTATATCTTCATAAATAATAATTTTGGAATTCCATCATACATGTTATGGTAAAATGAAAGGTGCCATTACAAAGTACAACTATTCCTGTAAAAAACAAGCACTTCCATGGCCTGTAGATAGAAAACAGAAAGTGCTAGAGCTCTTAGAAGTGAAGGAGGGAAAAACTAAACACTAAGATCAAAATTTGCGCTCAAAGGGTTAAAAATCGCTTGTAGATATTTGTTTTCAGAAAAATGACCCTGAATTGTCAGTTACGCTTTAAATGTCTGCAGAGGGCAAACCTGTCTACAAGGGGGAATATGTCTGCAGTAGGGGCATAACTTGCTACATCAGGGCACACCTGGCTAAAATTGGCATATTTGGCTGGAGGAGTTATATCTTGCTACAAGGGGCATATGAGCATAACAGGCTGTAGGTGGCATATGTAACTACATCGGACATGCCTGGCTACAAGAGGCATATCTGGATACAGGGGGGGCATACCTGACTATAAGGGGCACATCTGGCTGCAGTGGACATACTTGACTATTGGATACAAAGGGCATATCTGGCTGCAGGGGGCATAACTTACTACAGTAGACATACGGGGCTACAGGGGCCATTGTATCTAAAAGGAGGCATGGGGCCTTTCTGTCTGAAGGGGGTATATCTGGCTACAAGACGTATTGCCTCTACCTACAGGGGGCATATCTGGTTACAATGGGCATTATTAATGGCTACAGGGGGCATTGTTTAAGGCTACAGAGGGTACTATATCCAACTACAGATGGCATTATTACTGACTACAGGGAGCATTATTATTTGAGATTACTTGAGCATTATTACTGGGATTTACAGATTAGTCACATTTTTATAGGGGGATCTGATCTGGGAATCAACTGCTGACAGACTTTATACTGAGCCTATGGCTGCAGTGTAATCTCAGCCTTATTTTGTTAGATTTCAACTAGAGAAGAGTGAACCTGGAGCATGCACGAGTCCATCCGAACCCCATTGTTCGGCATTTGATTAGCGGTGGCTGCTGAAGTTGGATAAAGCCCTAAGGCTATGTGGAAAACATGGATATAGTCATTGGCTGTATCCATGTTTTCCAGACAACCTTAGAGCTTTATTACTTCTCATCTAGGCAAAAAGACTGAACAAAATATATATACTGGTTACTGTTTATATTTCCTTACCAGCCACACTTGGGTCTGAAGGATTTCTTCGGAAGGCATTTTTCTGGGAGTTAGACCCTCGGAAAATGATGTATCCAACAGCTGCCAAAATGTAAGGAACTGAATTAGAACAATATGAACCCAAACCTGAACAAAACCTACCTATGTGAATTTCCGTATTTTAGGCATGAATTTAATACTTCTTCTTACTGTAAGTTCATCTTTGAACACCATGGTACACTTATAGAGTATTACCAACATAAAACAGTAACTACAAATATATGGCATTACTTATCTAATACTGATCAGGAGATACACCCTGTATACCGGCTTAAAGGGGTTATCCAGCGCTACAAAAACATGGCAACTTTCCCCCTACTGTTGTCTCCAGTTATGGTGGGGTTTTGAATCTCCGTTCCATTGAAGTAAATGGAGTTAAATTGCAAACCACACCTGAACTGGAGACAACAGTAGGGAGAAAAGTGGCCATGTTTTTGTAGGGCTGGATAACCCTTTTAGGCTTGCCCTCTACCGTCCTTGACTGTCAGTATGCATGTGAAGGGAGTAAGTTTATCTCCCATAAGAACAGAAGATTTAACATAAAAGTAAATGCGCACAATTCTTCTTTCATGACATATGTCTGGGTAGAACAAGCCCACCTCCATACACATAGGGGGAGATTTATCAAGATGCGCCTCTGGCATATGCCATGAAGAAGAGGCAGATTCCCCCCTTTTCCATGACATTTGCCAGCCATATCCCCCAATCGCCTGATGGATGGGCAGGGGTGTCACAGCAAGGTGGTGATGTGGCCTCCTCCCATTCCAGATTTATCATGATTTACGCCAGCTCCCACTCAGGTGTAGATTTGTGTTGCAATGCCTGCGTAGGGACGGCCGGCTTTACTAAGAGGCGTGCGTCTGGGAAAAGGGTGCGGGGTCACCTATATGTCCCCCTAGTCTAGTGTTGCTGACATGACAAAACTATTAACCATGGGATCTAAGGGGTTATACGGCTAGGATCACCATTACCTCTGTTCTAAGCTGTTGCAGCAGAGTGCCAGCTTTAGTATATAGCCAATACCTGCTGCAGAGCCTGTTCCATCCCTGCACCATAAATGGCATTAACTACCTGATGCCAACACCGTCAATGGCACCAAGAGGTTAATATCAGTCATCAGTATAACCTGACACATACACACATGTTGGGATCTTGGGCCTGTAGGACTACTTTCATCACAATAGCACTTTGTTTAGAGGAAAAAATAAAGTGATCATACCGTTGAGAAGGGCGATGCCAATGGCAGCCAGGGTGCTCAGTTCCTGTGGGTGACGGACTAAAAAGTATCCCTGCAGCGAATATGTAAATGGGACCCAGCATAAATCTCCAAATGCCAACATGAAGCCAAATCCATCATGTACAATGTCCATGGTGGTGAGGATCGCTTCCTAGTGACAGAGAATACAAAATATCTCATGGATGAACACACCTCATGTTTGCCACCTATGGTCTGTGCTCCTTCTGACCCCCCATTGATGCTGACCTCATGCCATAGAGCGTCTATGACGTATAGAGCCTGGAATCCACACACCAAGATCATGGGGAGAGAGGGAGATCCCCGGAGCTCAATGTCCTTCATCAGGAAGCACAGATTGATCAAACACTGGAAAAGAACATTTAATGTCAAAGGGGTAAACTAAATAATTTTTGTTACTGTATACACGTCAGGATTAGTTAGGAAAGACAAGTATCTTTAAAAGGATGGGAAATCAACCTGACAATCATGGAAAGCAAACTGAGGGCAAATGGGAACCAAGCCTTCCTGTCCAAGGTGGCCAGGTGTGTGACGTCAACCAGGACATACTGTATGTAAAAAGCGGCTACCAGCGAGGGCTTTCTTCAATAGTTGTTATCTAACTACAAGCTTTGTCTGACACCAAGATGCCTGAAAACAATTCTCACCCAACCAATGAGTCCGGGCCGCAGCTCACAGAAATACTTCAGGTCAAAGGAGCCAATACGAGGGTTCAGTTCATGCCCAATGAAAAAGTCATAAAGGGGATTTCCTTTAAAATAAAAAATAAAAACATATAAATACATTTTTTACAAGATTAAATATTACAAAGGGGGGGGGAGGACGCAGTAACTGGGATCAACCAGAGCACTAATGTTGTAATGTAATGTTATTCAGGCAGCAGGACTCTCCTGAAAGGTTCCTTTTAGGGTAGCTTAACACACACCGTATCGCAGCAGATTTTCTGCTGTGGCTCCACAGTGGATCTGCAGCAGATTTGATCTAAATAACTGAACACAGCATCAAATCTGCACCATGCAACCTTAGGCCATGTTCCCTCATTGTAAGAAACTGGCCGGGACAGAACGGCCGATGTCAGAGAAGATCATCCCGGCCGGTACCGCAGTACCAGCCGGATGTTTACTGCCGCTGAATTTAGATGTGGGCGCATCCGTGTGAGCCCGCAACCGAATTCCCCGCTGCACACAATGGAGCATGCGGCCAGAGCCGCACGCTCCATTGTGTGAACTGACAGGTTTTCTGCGGCGGCTATTCAGTGAATAGCGGCCGCAGAAAACTGACATGTCAGTTTCTTGCGGCGCCTCTAGGGGTCCCGGCTGGAGTGTATACTATGTGTATACACTTCGGCCGGGATTCCTTAGAAGGCAGCACTACGTAAGTTACGTAAGAAACTTACGTAGTGTGAACATAGCCTTAATGTGTTTCAGCAGTATGACAGTATGTGATTTCTCTCCATATTACTTAGGATTAATTCCTTACCTGAATTGCCGCCTGGTGCCAGTGCAGACTCTGGTGCTGCCAAAGACTTGATGTAAAGAAAGATGCTGAGTGCTAGAGATAGGATTGCTGAGGCAACAGCAAACTGCAGGAAGTGGTCATAAACATAAGAGAGGGGCAACCGGACCATCACTGCCACGCCTGCCAGGAGGGCACTCACCAGGAATGCATAAAAAGCTGCCAAAAGACACAAATCAGAACAACCTAACTATAAGAATAAGCTGATTAATCCAACCCAGATGCCCAACAAAGCATAATTGTCAGCATTTTCGGACACATTATACATGGAATGAATCTGTCCCATCACCATTATAACTCACCATTTATTTTATATTTAAGGCGGGTATTATCTCTCAAAGTGATTCCTTCAGCGATCTGAAAGGACATTATTGCTGGGTTATTATTTCATATCGTTGATGACATGTGAGAAATGACATAATAGATCCAAACTGTTCTATGTATCATATGGATCAGTATGATCACTGCACCTGTGCAAGGCGGTTTTAATCTAGTCACACATGGAGTATTGATCAGGTAGAACATAAAGCACATTTCCTGGTATCATGATAAACATGCATGGTTCATACTAGCTTCCATCTAAAAAATGGATCTGTCATTGCAATCATTGTAAAATGATATTGACAAATGCGACAGTAAAGGGAGTTGATAACCCCCCCCCCCCACACACACACACACACACAAAATAATAATTATTATAAATATTATAAAAATGACATACTGTTCCCATAGGCAACATATACAGCACTGCCTGCAGTGCCACCCAACCCAACAGCAGTGTCAGAGCAAATGGGTTCCACAAAGACTCCAGCATGGGAAGAGGACCTGGCACCTGCAACACACTGGCATCATCTGTATTACATGCAAGCAGGAGGTATAGGACGGTTCCAGGCAGGAATACAAATAGTAGTAAGGCCCCTATACACAGGGAAGAGAAAACAAATCTTTAAGTATGTCAGTTCCAACAGCACCTTAAATGAAGTTCAGTGGTGCCTTGGATTACGAGCATAATTTGTTCCAGGACTGTGCTTGTAATCCAAATCCACTCCTAAACCAAAGCAAATTTTCCTATAAGAAATCATAAAAATGCAGCCAGTTGGTTCCACGCCCCAAACATAATGATTTTTTATTCTGAAAAATTCTAACATATAAAACACATGAAACAAACAATGAGAAACTGAATATGTGATAACTTACTGTACTGTATAGCAACCAGCATATGGAGTATAATGTATAGTAAGTGCATAAACCTGAAATAACGGCAGCAATTTGTAGATACAGAATGGAACTGCAGATCCCCATAATGCAGTAGTGTAATACAACAGGCAGGGGCCTAACTACCACTGTAGCAGCCATAGCGACCGCTGCATAAGGGGGCCTCATGGACCCCTCCTGCAATACACTTGGCTCCCTGAGCTGTCTTCATTTGCAGCACCCGGTGGCCATGTGGGCCTCCTGTGCTTAGCAAATGTCCCTTAAACTGCAAGCACTCCTAACTACACTTGACGGCTTAGTGGTCAGTCAGGAAGGGGGCCCAATCAAAAGTTTGCTATAGGGCCCAGCTATTTCTAGTTACGCTGCTGACAGCAAGCTAGAATAGAGAAGCAGGACTGCTGTCAGAGGTCTGTGTGGTCAGCGGATAGCAGTGGGGAAGGGGGGTGTTCATCATTGACCAATCAGGAAGTGAGAATCACAGAGCTGTGCAGGAGGACAGTGACAGAGACTTCTCTATACAGCAGCGTGTATAGCTGAGCACATTATAGCAGAAATAGAGAGCATGAGAAACACAAGGGCTGACAGAGGCTGCAAAGAGCATGAAGAAATGAGCAGGGCATATGTGGGTACAGTATATGAGCACTCTCTGTCCAGGGAGAGAGGGGTTACAGCTATGGAGAGATTACCTCCACAGTGCTGTCCCCTGATGTAAGCCCCAGCCTGAAGTGGATCTGCTATGATTTTGAAGGTGAGGGAGACTTCCTGGGTCAGAGTACAGGGCTGTAGACCACGCTATGCAGACCATGCCCCTCCCCCACTTCCCCTCCCACCCAGTACAGGGAGCTCTTAAAGCAACTCTGTACCCACAATCTGACCCCCCCAAACCGCTTGTACCTTTGGATAGCTGCTTTTAATCCAAGATCTATCCTGGGGTCCATTTGGCAGCTGATGCAGTTATTGTCCTAAAAAACAACTTTTAAACTTGCAGCCCTGTGTCAAATTGGCATGGCTAGAGTGCATATGCCCTAGGCTTGCAATGCCCCTCCATCCCTCCTAGTCACTAGGAATGCCTTTAGGCAGGACTTTTCCTATTCATCACCTGTCTGAACACTGCACAGGTGCCTTAACGATCCAGCTTATGTGCAGTGTTTACACAGGCAATGAATAGGAGAAATTGTTCTAGGGGCATTCCTAATGATGAAGAGGGTGGGGAGGAGGGACGGAGGGGGTGTCGCAATTCTAGCACATGGGTACTTCTTTTTTTTAGGACAATAAATGCATCACCTGCTGAACAGACCCCCGACAGATCTTGGATAAAAAACAGCTATTTGAAGGTACAAGTGGTTTGGGTGGGGGGGGGGGCAGTTTGTGGGTACTGAGTCGTTTTAAATCAAAGCAATGCTCTTAAAGAAGAAGTCCGGCGAAAATGTTTATTGAAGTATTGTATTGCCCCCCAAAAGTTACACAAATCACCAATATACACTTATTATGGGAAATGCTTCACTCCCTGAATAAAATGGTGATGTCACGACCCGACTCCCAGAGCTGGGCGGGCTGTGGCTGCTGGAGAGGATGATGGCAGGGGGGCACTGAGGGACACTGAGCATCCCTCTGCCATCATCCTCTCCAGAAGCCACAGCCTGCACAGCTCTGGGAGTCGGGTCGTGACATCATCATTTTATCCAGGAAGTGAAGCCTTGATGCAGTAGTAAGTGCAGGGAAAAAGCATTTCCCATAATAAGTGTATATTAGGGATTTATATAACTTTTCAAGGGCAACACAATACTTTAAAAGTTTTCACCGGACTTCTCCTTTAATCCAAGTTACAATTTTGGAAAACTGTGAGCTCTTCTTGCAAAATGCTCTCAGTCCAAGTTACTCTTTAACCGAGGTTCCACTGTTTACTTGTTCAAAATGATGCATGCCTTACTGGACTGGATCACCATCCACAGTCCACAAAGCAAATAGTCAGAGACAGCATCTCAGTGTAAGTACGGTATTACTACACTGTTCTACACAGAGGGTCATACACTCTTACCAATAGATCCTCCAAATTCAAACTCTTTCGTACGTGGGGTTTTTATCTTATCCGCCATTATCTCTTCTAGAAGGGAAGCGTTCACTAGAATAATAATAAAATTCAATCAGTCAAAAATACAAAACAAGCGCCTCTTTATTCCTCACCAGTATTTATTACCTGGAATCAGCTCCATCTTTTCTATATACTGTACCTCATTTTATTTTCCACTATCAGAGCTCACAAAAGCCAAGAGGGCTGCTCATCAGAGTATGCGTAGGATGCATCGTGTTACACTCCCAGTCCCTTTGCTTTAACCATGGCATTTCATATTATAAGCAATATATAAATAGGTAACAAAATAAACCATGTCCCTTTGTTTGTTTTGTTTAAGGGCTCAATCACACAGTACAAAAAATGGTTGGCTGGTATGCTATATACCACAGTGCACTGATTTTAATAGACTATACCTAGTTTTTGGTCCATCTCTAGGCATATACTGTTTTATATACTGCTGAGACCTGCAGTGATCAGGAGATATAGCCGGGGAGAGAGTGTGGCAGCGCCATTCCCAGTCAACCTCTAATTCCGACAATGTTATTCTCATAGACTTCCATTGTTGGAATTGGCCCTTACAGAGATACAGCTGGGGAGTGGATCGCACTGCTGCTTCAATCTCTCCCCGGCTATATCTCCTGATGACATGTCAATAGTTATTTTTGTGATAGGTACTCCTTACAATAGACATGTCAGCAGCTTTTTAATGCCTAGACTAAAGGCAGTGTACAATAGGGAGTCTAAGCATTGTTTCTTTACATAGAACATGAAGTGGCGGAGCTGTATACACCCCTGGGAAGGCCTGTTTTTCTCCTTTGTTTGATGCCCTGTGGTAAAAAATATCTAGTGCAGGCTGTAAACTAACACACATAACATTATGGCCATTATGGTAAGTGTTGGATAACCATCCGAATAGTATACTGACCTATCCTGCAGTGTAACCATACAGAATTCATTGGTTTCAATGGACTGAACATAGAGTAACCGATGTGAGGCTCGCCATACTGAAAGCAGCAATGGGAAAATGGCTGCACAAACCGTCCTCCTCCCCACCCCATACTGTGCCACACCTGATCGGGATTAGAAAGTGTCACCAAATACAGAGTTGACTCTAATGGGAGCTGTGATGATAAAACTAGGGACTTGTTGCTTCCTTTTAGCGTGTTTCGGGTAATAATAGGTTCTGTTATAGACCACTGAAAACCAGTGCATTTTTTTAAATTCAAAACAGTGTGTTTAATGCCTGTGTGAACATACCCTTAAACTGGTTATAGACATGAGATTCAAAGCAGATACACAACTGACTGCACATCTGTTGTATCCCTGTGTATAGGTGGCTGGCAAGTATTATAAAGCAATGGTTCATTCACCTATGGTTAACATTAGGCACCCGTGCCCGGGCCTAGTCCTTTACCAGGGAGACTATACCTACATTGTAATGAACTCTAATAGAGGTAACTGATGTGATGCATGAATGATAGATATATCAATGTCATCTACAATCAGGACTCTGCCCTGTGCTGTAGGCTGCTACACATACCAAGGGCTTGTAACCTTTGAGCATGTAAGGTATGTTAAGAAAATGGGCTGAAAGGCCATTGCTGGGTGTATGCTTTTTAGGAGGGGGTTAAATTCCCAAACGCAGGAAGTAAATTCTGCAAAGCTGGTAGGCACAGGACGCCCTATAACAAACCACAGCGACCATGGTGCGAGTGCTCTTTTTCCTGTCAAACATAATGGCAGAACCAGACAATCCCTAAATAAGGTCAAGCGTGGTGGTATCCATCACACAATAAAGAGGAAAGATCCATTGATCCCATAAAAAAAGCATATAGGTGGACTCACTGATCCCCCACATCTCCTAGCATTAGAGATGAGCGAACCGGGTTCGGATTCGAATCGATCCAAACCCGATCGTTCGGTATTTGATTAACTGGGGCTGCTGAACTTGAATAAAGCTCTAAGGTTGTCTGGAAAACATGGATACAGCCAATGACTATATCCATGTTTTTTCACATAGGCTTAGGGCTTTATCCAAGTTCAGCAGCCACCGCTAATCAAATGCCGAAAGTTCGGGTTCGGATCGACTCGAGCATGCTCCAAGTTCGCTCATCTCTACCCAGCATGCATTGTACCTCAGAATCAATTGCCGCATACTCACACACGTATCTGCCACCGCTTACTCTATCAGCTTTTGCTTTGCACAGTAAACACAGTATCTATTTACATAGATAGATGAGAGAGAGAAAGAGAGAGAGAGATAAAACAACAATGTCTCCTTTCCCCTATACTTCTCTGGAGAGGCTGTTGTTTCCCTGCCCTTGGCCAGGTGATCACTGTGAGATGTCAGTGGTGGATGTGGTTTCACATAAGGTTTAACAGCTTGCCTGGCAATTGAAGCAACAAAGATCATGTGACCTCTGTCTCAGAAGGGAGGGGGAGGACAGAGGAGTCCCGACAGAGTGGACCAGGAAGTGAGGATTTTCTGCAGCTTATCAGGGTGTAAGTCAGGATGTGATGCAGACAAACTGACCAATTTGGGTAATAGAAACCTATTACAAACAAGTTTAAGATTATGGGTGGGAAATTAACAGGGTTAAATCTTTCTTAACTGGAAATCCCCTTTAAACCCCTTTTATACATACCGTATTTTCCAGTTGCGACTGGGCGTATAAGAAGACCCCTGACTTTTAAGAAGAATGTCAGGGCTTCACCCTATATGCTGGAAAAAGTTAACCCCTTCCTGACCACAGCCCTGCAGGTAAATAAATAAAATTAAAAAAATAAAAAAAAACTTAACTCACCTGGGGCCCGTTCCCAGCATCCATGCGCATCCTGTCCGGTTCAAGGCGCAGGCAAAGTGACATACACTGCCTGCGCCGGAGACCGCCGAAACTCTCGCAAGCAGCCAAGCGTCTCCTCGGAGAGGCTTGGAGACGCTCAGCTGCCAGGAAAGCTTCGGGAGGATGAAAGAGGCTTCAGGAACTTCGCGCGCCTTTCTCATTCTCCCGGCAACCGAGCGTCTCCGAGCCTCTCCGATGAGACGCTCCGCTGCTCAGGAGAGGTTCGGCAATCTCTGGTGCAGGCAGTGTACGTCACACTGCCCGCGCCAGGAATGGTACGGGAGGCGCACGGATGCCGGGAACAGGCCCCAGGTGAGTTAACTGTTTTTTTTTTTTTTACAGTGGTCGCCCTATATAGTGGGGATGCGGCCAATTTTGAGCTCCCCCACCGTATGGGGCAACCATACTCAGCGTATAAGACAACCCCCGACTTCTAAGAAGATTTTTCAGGGTTAAAAAGTTGTCTTATACGCCAGAAAATACGGTACCTGTATTTCTTGTCACCTTATTGGCTGTCGAGTTTGCTCTGACAATCTGTAAGGTCTGAAGACCGCTACTGAACACACATAGGCAGCTCTAGAGCTAAGCGTATAGACTGCATGTTATAGCAGAGTGGACATAGACTGCTGTATGTTTCTAAGATCAAGCAGAACATTTCTGATCACCTCTATTGATTGTATCAAGAAAACGGCTTTGGGGCCTAATCATAAGGCTTATAGCTGCATAATTTATTTACATGGAAACTACACTGATATCTTGATATGTCAAAAAACAGGCATTGTCATCTTTGAAAACCCTGATCCCACTCACTTCAATATAAGTGATATACACTATAACTGCACACATGACCACATGGTCACTGGATATGTCAGTCTGCATGCAGCTCAGGGTCAGGGAATATGAGATCCCTGCGGCAGAGCTCTCCTACCTGTCTCTCCAGCTGCTGTAAAACTACAACACAAGGCATTCTGGGAGCTGTAGTTTTCCAACAGAAGGAAAAGCACATGTTGGGGATCGCTGCCCTATAGTCTTGTAGGTTATTATGGGAGCATCAGCACCCCCAGAGCTAAAGGATGGTATACAAAGAATCTGGCTGTAATAACAAAGCTTCACTATATATAGACTGGAAGAAAACACTGCTATCCAGCACAGCTCTATATCACACTGCACACAGCTCACACACACTCACCTACCTGAAGCTCTGCACCACACACAGCTCACACTCACCTACCTACAGCTCTATATCACACAGCTCACACTCACCTACCTGCAGCTCTATATCACACAGCTCACACTCACCTACCTGCAGCTCTATATCACACAGCTCACACTCACCTACCTGCAGCTCTATATCACACAGCTCACACTCACCTACCTGCAGCTCTATATCACACAGCTCACACTCACCTACCTGCAGCTCTATATCACACTGCACACAGCTCACACTCACCTACCTACAGCTCTGCACCACACAGCTCACACTCATCTACCTGCAGCTCTATATCACACTGCACACAGCTCACACACACACCTACCTGCAGCTCTATATCACACAGCTCACACTCACCTACCTGCAGCTCTGCACCACACACAGCTCACACTCACCTACCTGCAGCTCTATATCACACTGCACACAGCCCACACACACACCTACCTACAGCTCTGCACCACACACACAGCTCTGCACCGCACACACACACACACACAGCTCTGCACCACACACTGCACACAGCTCATACTCACCTACCTGCAGCTCTATATCACACAGCTCACACTCACCTACCTGAAGCTCTGCACCACACTGCACACACTCACCTACCTGCAGCTCTGCACACAGCTCACACTCACCTACCTGCAGCTCTGTACCACACAGCTCACATTTACCTACCTGCAGCTCTATATCACACAGCTCACACTCACCTACCTGAAGCTCTGCACCACACACTGCACACACACACACACACACACCTTCCTACAGCTCTGCACCACACACTGCACAGTTCACACACACACACCTTCCTACAGCTCTGCACCACACACAGCTCACACTCACCTAACTGCAGCTCTGCACCACACACTGCACACAGCTCACACTCACCTACCTGCAGCTCTGCACCACACAAAGTTCACACTCACCTACCTGCAGCTCTGCACCACACACAGTTCACACTCACCTACCTGCAGCTCTGCACCACACAGCTCACACTCACCTTCCTACAGCTCTGCACCACACACTGCACACAGTTCACACTCACCTACCTGCAGCTCTATATCACACAGCTCACACTCACCTACCTGCAGCTCTATATCACACAGCTCACACTCACCTACCTGCAGCTCTATATCACACAGCTCACACTCACCTACCTGCAGCTCTATATCACACAGCTCACACTCACCTACCTGCAGCTCTATATCACACAGCTCACACTCACCTACCTGCAGCTCTATATCACACAGCTCACACTCACCTACCTGCAGCTCTATATCACACTGCACACAGCTCACACACACCTACCTACAGCTCTGCACCACACAGCTCACACTCATCTACCTGCAGCTCTATATCACACTGCACACAGCTCACACACACACCTACCTGCAGCTCTATATCACACAGCTCACACTCACCTACCTGCAGCTCTGCACCACACACAGCTCACACTCACCTACCTGCAGCTCTATATCACACTGCACACAGCCCACACACACACCTACCTACAGCTCTGCACCACACACTGCACACACACACAGCTCTGCACCACACACTGCACACAGCTCATACTCACCTACCTGCAGCTCTATATCACACAGCTCACACTCACCTACCTGAAGCTCTGCACCACACACTGCACACACTCACCTACCTGCAGCTCTGCACACAGCTCACACTCACCTACCTGCAGCTCTGTACCACACAGCTCACATTTACTTACCTGCAGCTCTATATCACACAGCTCACACTCACCTACCTGAAGCTCTGCACCACACACTGCACACTGCCCACACACACACACACACACCTTCCTACAGCTCTGCACCACACACTGCACAGTTCACACACACACACACACCTTCCTACAGCTCTGCACCACACACAGCTCACACTCACCTAACTGCAGCTCTGCACCACACACTGCACACAGCTCACACTCACCTACCTGCAGCTCTGCACCACACACAGTTCACACTCACCTACCTGCAGCTCTGCACCACACACAGCTCACACTCACCTACCTGCAGCTCTGCACCACACACTGCACACAGCTCACACTCACCTACTTGAAGCCCTGCACCACACACTGCACACAGCTCACACTCACCTACCTGCAGCTCTGCACCACACACAGTTCACACTCACCTTCCTACAGCTCTGCACCACACACTGCACACAGTTCACACTCACCTACCTGCAGCTCTATATCACACAGCTCACACTCACCTACCTGCAGCTCTATATCACACAGCTCACACTCACCTACCTGCAGCTCTGTACAGCCTGTGACTGTCCCTTTAATTCCAATCATCTCCTCATCGCTCCTCTTCCTATACTGTCACCAGCAGCAAGAACCAATCAGAAGCCGGATTGCCAGGCCACACCTTTCCTCAACCAATCGACTGCTGATATCGCTCGAGCCACGCTGGTGTGCTGAAGGGGATTGGCTGCAGTGGTCCCCATGGCTACAAGCCGTCCCGCCTATAGGCCGGTACAATGTTGTAAAATGATAAGAAAGAACTTGTCAACATTGTACTACGCCGTGTGTATAGAGCGATATGTGCATCTGACGTCACAGCCGGAGACCTGCAGATCCCCTCAAGCTGCCTCCCTCATCCTGGCTTTAGGCGATGTCCCTATACAGTATAATGAGATGCACAGAGGGTATATTACACCTCAGTTCAATTATATTGCATTCTGTGGCAAAATGTCGCAGTTATGTGACATGGCTGGAATAATCATACATATAAATATATCATTTGTAATTTTTATATTTCTCTTTTTTTCTGACTTGCCTAAAAATGCACAGGAACGCCTGCTGCCATCTAGTGGACGCTTGACATATTGCATTACAATATTCAAAATGATATGCTACCATCTAGTGGACACTTGACATATTACATTACACTATTCCAAATCCTATGCTGCCATCTAGTGGACACTTGACATATTGCATTACACTATTCCAAATCCTATGCTGCCATCTAGTGGACAATTTACATATTGCATTACACTATTCCAACTCCTATACTGCCATCTAGTGGACACTTGACATATTACATTACAGTATTTAAAACCCTATACTGCCATCTAGTGGACACTTGACATATTACATTACAGTATTTAAAACCCTATACTGCAATCTAGTGGACACTTGACATATTATATTACACTATTCCAACTGATATACTGCCATCTAGTGGACACTTGACATATTACATTACAGTATTCAAATTCCTATGCTGCCATCTAGTGGACACATGACATTTTGCATTACACTATTCCAAATCCTATACTGCCATCTCGTGGACACTTGACATAGTACATTACACTATTCCAAATCCTATGCTGCCATCTAGTGGACACTTGACATATTACATTACACTATTCAAAATCCTATGCTGTTATCTAGTTGACACTTGACATATTACATACACTATTAAAAATCCTACACTATTACACTTTTAAAAATCCTATATCTTATTGGCACTTGACATATTGCACTACACTATTCCAAATCAAATCCTATGCTGCCATCTAGTGGCCATTTGACATATTGCATTACACTATTCCAACTCGTATACTGCCATCTAGTGGACACTTGACATATTAAATTACAGTATTCAAAATCCTATGCTGCCATCTAGTGGACACTTGACATATGACATTACACTATTAAAAATCCTATACTGCCATCTTATTGGCACATGACATATTGCATTACACTATTCCAACTCTTATACTGCCATCTAGTGGACACTTGACATATTACATTACACTATTCCAACTCTTATACTGCCATCTAGTGGACACTTGACATATTACATTACAGCATTCAAAATCCTATACTGCCATATAGTGGACACTTGCCATATTACATTACGCTATTCAAAATCCTATACTGCCATCTAGTGAACACTTGACATATTACATTATGCTATTCAAAATCCTATGCTGCCATCTCATTGACACCTGACATATTGCATTACACTATTCCAAATCCTATGCTGCCATCTCATGGACCCTTGACATATTGCACTACATTTTTTCAAATTCTATACAGCAATCTAGTGGACACTTGACATATTGCATTACACTATTCCAAACCCTGTACTGCCATCTAGTGGACACTTGACATATTTCATTACACTATTCCAAATCCTATGCTGCCATCTCATGGACACTTGACATATTGCACTACATTTTTTCAAATTCTATACAGCAATCTAGTGGACACTTGACATATTGCATTACACTATTCCAAACCCTGTACTGCCATCTAGTGGACACTTGACATATTGCATTACACTATTCAAAATCCTATACTGCCATCTAGTGGACATTTGAAATATTTCATTACACTATTAAAAATCCTATACTGCCATCTCATTGACACTTGACATATTGCATTACACTACTCCAAATCCAATGCTGCCATCTAGTGAACACTTCACATATTACCTTACACTAACCTCTTCTTTAATCAGAACTTCTCATTCCCGCCTCCAAGACTTCTCTCGTGCTGCACCAGTTATCTGGAACTCCCTACCCAAAGACCTCAGACTTATTTCAAACAGACCCCAGTTTTAAGCGTGGCCTGAAGGCCCATCTCTTCAGGCGTGCTTATAACATTTCGTAATCTCGTCTTCCTTTGCTATCCCTTCTCCATCCTCTCTATAACTTCTTCGGTGCTAGTTACACTGTCCTTGTTATCTGAGCTTAGAAAATGGCTTGTGACTGGCTTGCCCAGTCACCTATAGGCACTTAGAGATTCTATGTACAATGACTGGAACATTGACAAATAAAGCACTTGTTGCCTCTCGTGTTACTCCCAGTCATCCTAGCCTGTAAGCTCTTGAGAGCAGGTCACTAATTTGGTATTGTAATTTATTCATTGTATAACTTAATATATAACCTCTATGTATTTATATATTTAAATAAGAGCTGCGGAATCTGTTGGCGCTATACAAATAATAATAATAATAATAATAATAAAAATAATATTTATTACACTATTCCAACTCCTATACTGCCATCTCATGGACACTTGACATATTGCACTACATTTTTCCAAATTCTGTACAGCAATCTAGTGGATATTTGACATATTGCATTACACTATTCCAAATCCTGTACTGCCATCAAGTGAACACTTGACATATTAAAATATTCACAATCCTATACTGCCATCTCATGGACACTTGACATATTGCATTTTTTTTTTCTTTTTTTAATATTGCATTACACTATTCCCAATCCTATACTGTCATCTGGTGGTCACTTGACATATTAAATTACACTATTCCAAATCATATACTGCCATCTAGTGGTCATTTGACATATTACATAACACTATTCCGAATTCTATACTGCCATCTCATGGACACTTGACAAATTGCACTACACTATTCCAAATCCTATACTGCCATCTAGTAGTCATTTGACATATTACATTACACTATTCCGAATCATATACTGCCATCTAGTGGACACTTGGCGTATTACAGTAGGCTATTTCTAATCCTATACTGCCATTTAGTAGACACTTGACATATTACAGTACACTATTCTGAATCCCATACTCCCATCTAGTGGACACTTGACATATAGCACTACAATAGTCCAAATCCTATACTGCCATCTAGGGTAATAGATTAAAAACAATAAATAAATAAATACATTGCGTTACATTATTCCAAATTCTATACTGCCATCTAGTGGACACTTGACATATTACATTACACTATTCTGAAGTGTATACTGCCATCTAGTGTGCAGTTGACGTGTTGCATTACACTATTGAAAATCCTATACTGCCATCTAGTGGACACTCGAATTATTACATTACACTATTCTGAAGTGTATACTGCCATCTAGTGTGCAGTTGACGTGTTGCATTACACTATTGAAAATCCTGTACTGCCATCTAGTGGACACTCAAATTATTACATTACACTATTCTGAATCCTATGTTGCCATCTAGTGGACACTCGACATATTGTATCACATTATTTCAAATCCTACACAGCCATTTTGACATATTGCATCACGCTATTCCAAATCCTATACAGCTACTTGACATATTACATTACACTATTCTGAATCCTATACTGCCATCTAATGGACATTTGATATATTGCATTACATTATTCCAAATTCTATACTGCCATCTAGTGCAGTGTTTCTCAACCTTTTCAAGACAAGTACCCCCATGCAACAAGATGCTCCAGCCAAGTACCCCCAAGGATGCAATAGATTATAATCTTTGCCCTAGGGTAGATTCACGCGTACGTTTTGCAGCACAATTCGATAATCTGTACTGTTGTGGCCTATGGTTTTGCATTCTCGCAGCAGATTTCCATTCCGCTAACAGAATGCAGCCACTGCCTATTTAACTTATTAGCTGCCGGGCCTTACAGATCATACTTACCTGACAACGCTCCCACCTGCTTCTCAGTCTTGTAGGTCACTGTCAGCCCACCCAGCTAATCAGTGGCTGCGGCGGGCAGTCAGTGAGTCGGAAGCCAGGGAAGCAGGCATAAGTTTGGACAGGTAATGATATGTTAGGTATGCCCCTGGAGCCAGATAAGTCCCCTGAAGCCAAATACATACCATGCAGCCACATATGCCCCTTTCGCTCGGTATTTCTCTTTGAGACAGGTATGTCCCATGGAACCAGATGTGCCCATAGCCATGTATGCCCCCTGAAGCCAGATATGCCCCTAACCAGATGTGTCCCATGGAGCTAGATATGTCCCCCTGCAGCCAAATAACACCCCCAGATATCTTTCTCCATGTAGCAAGATACCTTCCCCCTTGCAGCCAGATACCTCCCCATGTAGTCAGATAGCTCCCCCTTGCAGCCAGATACCTCCCCATGTAGTCAGATAACTCCCCATGTAGTCAGATACCTCACCCTTGCAGCCAGATACCTCCCCCATGTAGTCAGATACCTCCCCATGTAGCCAGATACCTCCCCATGTAGTCAGATGCCTCCCCATGTAGTCAGATATTTCCCCCATGTAGCCAGATACCTCCCCATGTAGTCAGATACCTCCCCCATGTAGCCAGATACCTTCCCCATGTAGTCAGATACCTCCCCAAGTATGCAAAACAAGAGTCCGTGGAGCCTCAGTTACGAGTCTCAAAACACGGGATAGCCAGATATCTCTAGCCTGTTGCCAACGGGGTGCCTCCACGATGGGGAGAGCACCACACCACCCTGATAAATAACCCCTTAAGTCCCACTCGGTTGCGAGTATTGGAACATAGACAGGGAAACAACAGGGTGGCCCCTTTTGTCAATGTCTAACTCAAGGTGCTAGTATTGCGATCATGACAAGGGCTTGCAAAGGCAGGCTTCCACCCACAGACAGCCGTTTCGGGGTTTTTGCCCCTCGTCAGTGTGGGGTAGGATTCGGGCTAGTTGGGGCAATGAAAAATCAACCAACAAAACACAGTAATCACTGAACTCAAGGAGAACAGCGGAAAAAATTCCAATGAAGTACTCAATCAAGAGTCTCCACTGATGCCCCCAAAAATTTAAATATGCAAAACAAGAGTCCGTGGAGCCTCAGTTACAAGTCTCAAAACACGGGATAGCCAGATATCTCTAGCCTGTTGCCAACGGGGTGCCTCCACGATGGGGAGAGCACCACACCACCCTGATAAATAACCCCTTAAGTCCCACTCGGTTGCGAGTATTGGAACATAGACAGGGAAACAACAGGGTGGCCCCTTTTGTCAATGTCTAACTCAAGGTGCGAGTATTGCGATCATGACAAGGGCTTGCAAAGGCAGGCTTCCACCCACAGACAGCCGTTTCGGGGTTTTTGCCCCTCGTCAGTGTGGGGTAGGATTCTGGCTAGTTGGGGCAATGAAAACGGCTGTCTGTGGGTGGAAGCCTGCCTTTGCAAGCCCTTGTCATGATCGCAATACTCGCACCTTGAATTAGACATTGACAAAAGGGGCCACCCTTTTGTTTCCCTGTCTATGTTCCAATACTCGCAACCGAGTGGGACTTAAGGGGTTATTTATCAGGGTGGTGTGCTCTCCCCATCGTGGAAGCACCCCGTTGGCAACAGGCTAGAGATATCTGGCTATCCCGTGTTTTGAGACTCGTAACTGAGGCTCCACGGACTCTTGTTTTGCATATTTAAATTTTTGGGGGCATCAGTGGAGACTCTTGATTGAGTACTTCATTGGAATTTTTCCCGCTGTTCTCCTTGAGTTCAGTGATTACTGTGTTTTGTTGGTTGATACCTCCCCAAGTAGTCAGATACTTCCCCATGTAGCCAGATACCTCCCCATGTAGTCAGATACCTCCCCCCATGTAGCCAGATACCTCCCCCATGTAGTCAGATACCTCCCCCATGTAGTCAGATACCTCCTCATGTAGCCAGATACCTCCCTTATGTAGCCAGATACCTCCCCCATGTAGCCAGATACCTCCCCCATGTAGTCAAATACCTCCTCATGTAGCCAGATACCTCCCCCATGTAGCCAGATACCTCCCCATGTAGACAAATACCTCCCCATGTAGTCAGATACCTTCCCCATGTAGTCAGTTACCTCCTCATGTTGCCAGTTACCTCCCCCATGTAGACAGATACCTCCCCCATGTAGCCAGATACCCTCCCATGTAGTCAGATACCTCTCCTCCTGTAGTCAGATACCTCCCCTATTTAGCCAGATACCTCCCCCATGTAGTCAGATACCTCCCCCATGTAGTCAGATACCTCTCCTCCTGTAGTCAGATACCTCCCCTATTTAGCCAGATACCTCCCCCATGTAGTCAGATACCTCCTCATGTAGTCAGATACCTGCCTCATGTAGTCAGATACCTCCCCCATGTAGTCAGATACCTCCTCATGTTGCCATGTAGTCAGATGCCTCCCCATGTAGTTAGATACCTCCCCCATGTAGTCAGACACCTCCCCATGTAGTCAAATACCTTCCCCATGTAGTCAGACACCTCTCCCATGTAGTCAGATACCTCCTCATATAGTCAGATATCTCCCCCATGTAGTCAGATACCGCCCCATGTAGTCAGATACCTCCTCCATGTAGCCAGATACCTCCCCATGTAGTCAGATACCTCCCCCATGTAGTCAGATACCTCCTCATGTAGTCAGATACCTGCCCATGTAGTCAGATACCTCCCTCATGTAGTCAGATACCTCCCCCATGTAGTCAGCTACCTCCCCCATGTAGCCAGATACCTCCCCATGTAGTCAGATACCTCCTCCATGTAGTCAGATACCTCCACATGTAGTCAGATACCTCCCCCCATGTAGTCAGATACCTCCATCATGTAGTCAGATACCTCCTCATGTTGCCATGTAGTCAGATACCTCCCCCATGTAGTCAGATACCTCCACATGTAGTCAGATACCTGCCCCATGTAGTCAGATACCTCCCTCATGTAGTCAGATACCTCCTCATGTTGCCATGTAGTCAGATACCCCCCCATGTAGTCAAATACTTCCCCCATGTAGTCAGACACCTCCCCCATGTAGTCAGATACCTCCTCATGTAGTCAGATATCTCCCCCATGTAGTCAGATACCTCCCCCATGTAGTCAGATACCTCCCCCATGTAGCCAGACACCTCCCCCATGTAGTCAGATACCTCCTCATGTAGTCAGATATCTCCCCCATGTAGTCAGATACCTCCCCCCATGTAGCCAGATACCTCCTCCATGTAGCCAGATACCTCCTCCATGTAGCCAGATACCTCCTCCATGTAGCCAGTTGTTTTGATGGTTGATTTGATGTTGCTAATCAATTAATGCTGAACTGAGAGAGGCCTGTCACCCCTACCAAATAACGTTCCATGAAATAAAATTAAAAAATATATCATTCAGTGACTCACAGGTGACGTCTTTTTTGATCTGAGGTGTCACTTTTTCTCTCCATCTTGCCCAGGGCTCCATGATGATTTCTTGCAGCTACAATTCATCTCTTCAGAACCGGCCAAACAAACATTTTAGGCTCCGCACTTATCCAGCATCTTCCTTCCCTTTTTCCCCACCTATAGGCTCCCATACAGTAGTCATGGTGTCATGTGTCGTAAAGTGAGTAGATATGTGGGTTTCCCCCTGTGTACATGTTCCACTGCTGTACCCCAATATAGTAATGTCTCCTTCTGTGCCCTCCATATAGTAATAATGTCTACAACTGTGCCCTCATATAGTAATAATACCTCCTGCTGTGCCCCTATATAGTAATGATGCCTTCCGCTGTGTCCCCATATAGTAATGATGCCACCTGCTGTGCCCCCATATAGTACCATTGCCTCCTGCTGTGCCCAATATAGTAATAATACTTCCTGCTGTGCCCCCATATAGTAATAATGCTTCCTGCTGTGCCTCCATATAGTAATAATGCCCCCTGCTGTGCCCCCATATAGTAACAATGCATTCGTATAGTAATAATGTCTCCTGCTGTGGCCCTATATAGTAATAATGTCCCCTGCTGTGCCCCATATAGTAATAATGTCTCCTGCTGTGCCCTATACAGTAATAATGCTCCTTGCTTTGCCTCCATACAGTAATAATGCCTCCCTGTTGTGCCTCTATAGTAATTATGTTCCCCTGCTGTGTCCTCCATATAGTAATAATGCCTCCTGCTGTGCCCTCCATAGTATTAATGCTCCTGCCCTCATAGTAATAATGCCTTCCTTCCTACTGTGCCCGATAGTAAATGTCCCCTGCCCTGTCACAAAGTAATGCCCCTCCACCATGCCCCAAAACAAACTTCATACCTAATTCTAAAATTCTCTTCTCCAGCCCCTGAGCCAGGAAAAGCAGAGTGAGCCATGGCGCTGCATAGTGAGCTCTAATGGGGAGAGAGGATGAGAAGGGGGGGAGAGGAGGTGAAGGGGGGGGAGAGAGGAGGAGAAGGGGGGAAAGAGGAGGTGATGGGGGAGAGAAAGGGAGAGAGGAGGTGATGGGGGCAGAGAGGGGGAGAGAGGAGGTGATGGGGGAGAGAAGGGGCGAAAGGAGGTGATGGGAGGAGGAGAAGGGGAGAGAGGAGATGAAGGGGCGAGAGAGGAGGAGGAGAAGGGGGGAGAGGAGGAGGAGGAGAAGGGGGAGAGAGGAGAAGGTGGAGAGAGGGGGAGAGAGGAGGAGAAGAGGAGAGAGGAGGAGAAGGGGAGAGAGGAGGAGAAGAGGGGAGAGAGGGGGTGATGTGGGAAGAGAGGAGGAGAAGGGGAGAGAGGAGGAGATGGGGAGAGGAGGTGAAGGGGGAGAGAAGGGGAGAGAGGAGGTGATGGGAGAGAGAGGAGGAGAAGGGGAGAGAGGAGGTGATGGGGGAGAGAGGAGGAGAAGAGGGCAGAAGGGAGAGAGAAGGGGTGAGAGAAGTTGATAAGGGGAGAGGTGGTGATGGGGGGAGAGAGGAGGAGGAGAAGAAGGGGGAGAGAGAGAAGGTGAAAGGGGGAGGAAGGAGAAGAAAGGGGAGAAGGGAGAGAGAAGGGGTGAGAGGAGGAGAAGGGGAGAAAGGAGGTGATAAGGAGAGAGGAGGTGATGGGGGAGAGAGGAGGAGGAGGAGGAGGGGGAGAGAAGGGGAGAGAGGAGGTGATAAGGGGAGAGGAGGTGATGGGGGGAGAGAGGAGGAGGAGAAGAAGGGGGAGAGAGAGAAGGTGAAAGGGGGAGAGAGAAGGAGAAGAGAGGGGGTTGAATTTGATGTTGGAAGCGCAATCGGCAAACGCCCCATAGCACCCGCCGGTAGGTGATGCTGCTGGGGGAGGGAGAGAAGTCAGGGCCATTCCTTTTAGGACTTTGTTAGCAGCAAGCTAACAGTTTAAACTTACAAAGAGCTTACTCTCTGTGAGGTAATACAAGAGGTATATTGGTGTTTATTTTGTGCAATGTCCCATCCATCTTTTATACAAAATAAGGTAGCACACATAGAGCTACATGAGCCAGTCTCCTAGTGTCTGTATATGTACAGAAATAAGATGCATTAAAGAAGGAGGGAGTGAATGTGGGATAAAGAAATGAGGTTATCAGGAATAATGGTCATAAAAGGTCTGGAGTCAGTGCATGAATAATACATCATATATGCAAAGAGTCATTCAAACAAGTAATTTAAATATTTCTAAATGAAACAACATTCCCATTTTTTCATTTAAACTTCTCATCCTTTAGATAACCTTATAGTAGTCGACCTTATAGAGCACCCTGTATCAGCGGAACTATGTTTCCTTACTAAACAACATTAAAGCAGACTGTGACCGCTGGGTGAGAGGTTTGCACACCTGGTTTGGCCGCTGTGCTATTTATAAAATGAACATACTACCTAGACTCTTATTTCTCTTTCAATGTCTTCCGATGAGAGTGTGCCAGTAGCGTTCTTTCGCTCATTGGCAGCAGCACAGACACGTTTTATATGGGGAGAGAAGCTGGCACGTATCCGGAAGACGCTTCTCACAAAGCCGAAAGACATAGGGGAAGGGGTGTAGGAATGGTATACGGAAGCCGTGGGTCTCTATTAAACAATCGTACACTGGGATACCACTGAAAGGCATCGCTTGGTTGTCTAGTGACCTTCTCACAGAACTTAAATATCACCCCACCATTGGACCTACATTACTGGCGTGCTCGGACAAGGTGATCAGACAACATTTTATTCCTCCCACTTCCAGTATGACTCCTGTTCTGGGTAGTCCAGACTTCAGCCCCAGCCTGACGGACAAGGTTTTCCATAAGTGGATAGCATCTGGACTATTCAGGGCAGAGAATTATCTAAGTGACAACAATTGGATGTCCACTGATCGTTAGGAACTATGACTGAGCCTTGTCCCTTGGGTCCTTGGCGAAGCGAGCAACTTCGCCACTACCTGACTTCTCTACCCTCTCCCACTTCCTTCGTAGGGACACGTACCTCTTTTGAGACACTGTGTGCCGCTGAGGAACCTATCCAGCACGCATTATCTTTGATCTATACTGACGACTACCCCCGAGGAACCTCCTCCTGCTTTTCTCTTGAAATGGGAGACTGACCTGGGACTTACTTTATCTGATACTCAGAGACAACAAATTTTTTATTTGACACATAAGGCATCTATCAGTTCTAAATTCCAAGAGGCGGGTACAAGTTGTTGGCCCAGTGGTACAGAGTACCTCTAAGCTACACAAAATTATACCCAAGGTTGACCCAGTCTGCTGGAGATGCGACTTTGGGGAAGGGACTTTTCTACACGTGTTTTGGGATTGCCCAGGATTGCAACACTTCTTGGTCCGAGGTGAAAAGGGTGACCAAGTTGGTCACACGAACTTCTGCACAGTTAAGCCCAGCCCTCTTCCTTCTCCATCACTGCGAGATCCCCCAAGAAACATATAGGCGATCCCTCCTCAGTTTCCTGGTGATGGCTGCCAGGGCATGAATCTCGCTATGCTGGAAGCAAAGATCACCCCCTCCATTGTCGTTGTGGGTGGCAAAAATAAATGATTTAATGCACATGGAGGACCTAACCGCTGATCTGCACTCCAGGAATAAAAGATTCCCCTCCACTTGGCTGCCGTGGATGCAGTTTCAGGAATCCTCCGAGTATAGAGACCTACTGAGATCCTCAGATTAGATCCACATGTAGACTAATTATCGGCTTTTCCGATCAGGTCGATAGTTAAGCTGCTGCGTGTTGTGGGACTGCCCGGGGGCACACACTGCCTCCCTGTTCCTCCCCCCCCTTTTTTTCTTCCTTCTCTCCTTGTGCTTAGACCAGCTCTCCTCTCTGCTTTACTTTTTACTTTTTCTCTTGCTCCCTATCTATCATTGAAAAGGTGAAAAGGATTCAATGGTGTCGGCGGATCCGCCCTAGTGCTCTCTACTAGCTTCATACTGTTCTTGCATCTGAATTCCGTCTGGTATTACTTCATACCCTATATGCTAGAGATCTTTTGTAACCTTTTTCTTTCTTGGAGTTCTGGGGGGAATACTTTGCTGTACACCATTTTATGTTTGAGTGGCAATAAAAACAGAATAAAAAATAAAAAAAAAGATCAACCTTATAGACCTTATAGATCAGAGGTTGTTAACTAATATTAGTAAAGGTTGGCATCCTTGGGTCTGTGGTCAGGGGAAGATCTGAATATGTTGTATTTTATGTTGTTTTTATGTTTTACAGACTTTGTAGAACTGTTTACATCAGGATTTATGATGATGATGATGATGATGATGATTATTATTATTATTATTATTATTATTATTATTATTATTATGTACAGGGAAACTGAGCTGTAAGGCACTATATGTGGGAACATGAAGGCTGCAGAAGAAAAACTCAGCAAAACCTTCTGAAAATGTGTTTTTACACTAAAATCAAAACAATGCATTAATAAAAGAAAAAAATTAAGCGTAAATGTCATTTAAATTTTTATTGCAGAAATCAATAGTAAAAGCAATTTTAAGAAATTCTGTAATAGCTTTTTTTAGGCAAAAAAGCTTCTTCTGTACTTATAAAGCTGTTTCCCAGCCTCCCCCCTTCACTTCTTATCTGGTCATTATCAGGCATCAGCAGAAAAGTGAAGCCGAGTTTTCTGAGTCCATTATAACCTATGGAGGTAGGACAGCCAAGGGGGATGAGTGAGCAGAGAAGCTGCTGTCCAGTTTGGAGACTCTCTGGGCACATAAAACGCTGGATTCAAAGGTCAGTGCTTATCTGGAGCTTGGTGAGGGAAGATTGCAGGATGTTGTTTTGTACAGTGTTGCCTTTTCTTCCCCCCATGTTCACTCATCTCCCTCGGCCCCTCCATAAGGCAAAATGGACACAATAATCATGTATCTTCAGAAGTGAGGGGAGAGGTAGGAAAACAGCTTTTTCAGTACAGAAGGAAACTCTTTTGCTTAATAAAACCTATTACAGAGTTTCTTAAAGTGGCTTGTACTATTGATACTCATTGATTTCTGAAACATGACATTTAAATGACAGTTATGCTTTAAATGAGTCCATGTAGCCTCTAACTAACATGAAGGGCCCACTACCTCTCAGCCACAGCTAGTTTACTATTTGGATTCCTTTACATGAAGATGTTAAATTACAGCAACATATTGCACTATTGCTATTTTGCAGCACTCTATTTTCCTAAATTATAAGGGGGTCCGTCATGGCTACTATCAGTTTGACAACAAATATCGTTCTGCAGTGAGTGATATTCTTGCCAACAAATTTGTTAGTGTTGGCGACAGAATCAGGAGATGTGAACAGAGCCTTAAAAGTTAGCAATGTGCAGCCTACATATTTTGGATCTTTTCCTCTTTCTGCATCATGCTTGCTGTACCGCAAGCAGTCTTTATGATATAGAGATAGACCACATGTCCTCCTACTCTATCAGCACAAAACTACCACACAAATATAATTCAGTTTTAGGGTGGGTTCAGACTACGGAATTCTTGCGTATAAATTCTGCGGAATTCCGTAGCCTGTAGGCGCTCACGGCCGCGCGCCTTTCCGCTGGCTGATTCCGCGTAATGCGGAATCAGCCGGCCCATAGAATGGTGTCTATGGAGCCTGTGGAAAGGCGCACGGCCATGAGCACGTACAGGCGACGGAATTCCACAGAATTTATCCACGAGAATTCCGTAGTCTGAACCCGCCCTTAGGCGGATTTAATAATGATGCATTTCTGGGTCTGTATTGTGACCCCCATGGTCTTTGAGGAATCACCCACTGTGCTATTCACTGAAGCAGTGACCCACCCCAGTCAGAGACTGGCTGAGCAAGCACTTTATTGTGTCAAGCTGGAGACCAAGAAGTGTGTAGTGAGACCAGGTAGTGTTGGCAGATGAATACACAGCACAGAATATAGCACCAGGCAACCCCTTTAAATGTTTATTCATCCACTTAGTCTAGTCTAGTCCATTCTGCAATTTTACAATTCTGTGTAAAATACACTGTGCTTCTACCATAATTTACAGCTAAAACTGACACATGATCACGTGTGAACACTCCCTAACTGCCCTGCTACATTATAGGAACTTGGCTGTTGGTAAACTGCTTAACAAGTTTATTGACTGCTTTCAACGACCACCAGACAAATTGTAGGTTTGTAGGTCTAAATTTTAATACAAATAATAACATAGGATCGGTACAGTATATGTAATGAAAGTTATAATACAAACTTGAGGGGAACCACAGAGGGAAAAAAAATCAAACAAACTGGTAACAGAAAGTTATACAAATTTGTATATTTATTGTATCTAAAAGTCTTCCAGTACTTATTAGCTGCTGTATGTCCGACAGGAAGTAGTGTTTCCTTTCCAGTCTGACACAATGCTGTCTGCTTCCACCTCTGTCTGAAACAGGGACTGACCAGAGCAGGAGAGGTTTTCTATAGCAGTGCTTCTCAAACTGTGAGGCGGGTCTCACCAGTGAGGCGCCCCCTAGTTGTTGGTGAGGCCCAGCTGGGGAACCAGTTTTCACAAAGTAACTATGATCTTCAAAGTTCTTTGGCTGTTTGCAAAAATCTTAATTTTACCAACATTATTAATTTATTTCGTACTTGCTTTATTAGTATATAGAGCTTGGGAGATAAAAGCTAGCCCTAGCATTATTTTCAGCTTTTTAAATGAACTTTCACCACAGATAGTGAGGCCCAGGCACCCTCTTGGTCAGTCTGGTGAGGCCCAAGCATTGCCTTGATCTGTTGAGTGAGGCTCCGGTAGAAAAAGTTTGAGAAGCACTGGTCTATAGGATTTACTACTGCTCTGGACAGTTCCTGACATGGACAGAGGTGGCAGCAGAGAGCACTGTGTTACACTGGAAAGAATCCACCACTTCCTGCAAGACATATGGCAGCTGATAAGGACCGGAAGACTTTAGATTTTTAGTACAAACCCATGAAGACAGGAAGAGCAGTGTGATAGAAGAAGCTATATGCTTGACCTAGTATATAAATGGTACACGTCTTCCATTACTATATGTGTGAAAAAATATGAAAGGCATCTAACATTCATTGAAGTACACTGTCAATGGTATCTCTCGCACTGGAGGAGACGGGCTGAGACACGACATCTCATCTTTATGGTTGACTTTGACAGTCACATTAGTTGTCGTCATCCAATTCCAGAATTCATTAATGGCGCAGTTACATATCAATGTTATATCTGATAGATCAAGGCTTTGTAAGGACACCAGAGGCGTGAAATTTGAAGATGACAAGGCCACAAGGTTGTTGCTTCCTATATTTAAGGATTTTAGTGCCTTCAGGTCAGTAAACAGTTCTTGATGAATGAGTCTAAGGTTATTTCTCGACAAGTCTAAAGTTTGGAGTCTCTTTAACCCTCGGAATAAGTTTTTAGGCAAAGAGAAAATTTGATTCTTTGCCAGATTGAGTGTTTGCAGTGAGGTCAGAGGTAGGAAGATGTCTGAACACTGGCCGTCGTTCCATACTTGCCCTAGGGTATTGTCCGATACATCCAAATAAAGAAGGGAACTGTTACCCAGAAGTTTATTGGTAGTATAACACTGCGAGAGCTTATTATCACTCAGTAGTAGTTGTTGCAGAGAACGTAGCTCAAGGATGTCCCACAAGTTCCTCAGATCAGTCAGGCGGTTACTTGAAAAATCCACTAATTTACAGTCAGGGCAAAAGGAGGAAAGGCCAAAAGTGTTGGAGATGCGATTTTGCTTTAGTGAGACAAAAGTTAAACCTGGCAACTTGACCGGTGGGATATTGGTAAGAGCATTGTCCCTTAGGCTGAGCGAATCCAAGGAGCCAAAGCCATTCAAGGCTGCATGTTGTATGACTCCGATATGGTTGGAACTTAGATCCAGCATCCTAAGAGGGGAAGATGACAGACTTGCAAAACTGCTACTTGTAATTTCTCCAATGAGATTTCCTGACATATTAAGGCTTACTAGTTGTGTTAAACCCGTAAAAGCCCCAGGGCTGATGTGGTTGACTTGGCTGTTAGACACATCAAGAGACAGCAGTTTTGGGAACACAGAAAATATATCGGATGATAACTCTGAGATGTAGCTATGTGCCAGGTCAAGAATGTAGACATTGCTCTGGCTGAGCCCTGAGAATGTGCTTTTCTGTGGGTTCTTTAGGTTATTGAACCCAAATCCACTCCCCAACACAGCACTATGCCTCATCCGTACATGGTTCACTTGAGTCCCAGAAATTATTTTAAAGAAAGTCTCTACCTTTTCTGCATTCCAGGCCATTGAAGATATATCTAGCGTGCCTAATGTGATGTTTCTAAAAGGGTTGGGGCAAAAGGATGTGTCATGAACCTGGAGGGGATTAGATGAGAGGTCAAGTAGCTCCAATCTTCTTCCTTGCAAGTTCTGGAGAGCGTCTCCGCACACATCTCTGATTTTGTTCAGCTTCAGAAGGATGGTGGAAAGAGAGTGCAACCCCAGGAAACTAGGATCTGGCTGCAGTCTGCGTATATTATTATAGGAGAGGTCCAGCTTCTTCAGAGAGGTTAACTCCCCAAATAGACCAGATTCTAAGACGGACTCATTTAGTCCATTATGGTCAAGAAGCAGGGTCTCTAGTCTTGAAAGACCCCGGAAAGCATCAAGATGTAATCTGAGGTTGTTGTTGCTTCCAAGGTCAAGAGTGGTGAGGTTAGGCAGGCTCTGAAAGGCAGCTTGACCAACATAGACAGGTACACTGGTAACCTGCGCACCAAGAGTAAGAACCTGGAGCTGGGGTAGACTTTGGAATGAGTCCAGAGATATAGATGAAATTCGATTGAAGGATAGTAAGAGAACTTGGGATTCAGCAGGGACTGAAGGAATAGACACTAAACCTTCAGCCAGGCGGATATGAATATTTCGATATTTGGCCACTTGTGGGATGAAGTTGGCAGAATGTGAAGGGAAAATAGTCAAAATGAGCAGCACAATAGGCGATAGAAAGATCATGATACCTGCAACAAAAGAATGAAATAGTTTTAAGTTTTGCTAGTATGAACCCAAGTTTTTAATTTTATTTTCTAGACAGAGAAGATTGGTTTATAGAAGAAGGTTTCTTTTAGATCTTCACTGCATATAAGAGCGTGTGCAGCTGCTGACATAGGAATGTATAGTCTGCTGATCAGAACTAAATCTACCTATAGGCATAGGTGACAGACTTCTCCATTGATATTTCCTGACATATTAAGGAGTGCCTTAAAGAAGCCTATTAGTGTTGTGCATTAATGTATATGTGAATGATATCCATATGCCAAACAGGTATTACAGGACTTGATTGATGACCTATTCTCAGGATAGGCCATTAAAGTGGTTATCCAGTGCTACAAGAACATGGCCACTTTCTTCCGGAGACAACACGACTATTGTCTCCAGTTTAGCTGCGGTTTGCAATTAAGCTCCATACACTTCAATGGGACTGAATTACAAAACCCCATCAAAACTGGAGACAAGTCTGATTTCTGGGGGTCCAATAACAGTGCCATGTACTTAGTAAAAAGAAAAGGAGGCAGACAGCTGGATACTTTGTGTATTGGCTGTTTTGGGTTACTGTATTGATGTGAATGGGAGCTTAGCTGCAGTAACCCTAAGCAGACACTACACAATATATGGAGCTGTTGGCTTGTATCTCATTTGACTATGCATGCTAGCACTGATCAGCAAGGTTGGCGGGATGTCGGACACCAAATCAATCAAAGAGTCCCAGAAAGCCCATATAACTAGAGGTGAGAAGGAAAGGATGGCATCCAAGGAGGGATTATGAGAAAACTACACAGGGTGGTAGCATACTTTTCTGCTGCACAGGCAAACCACAGAGATTCTAGATCTTAAAACATATTTACATCAATGCACAGTACAAATTGTGGAAATACAGGAATATGGAGTTTATATGGAGTTTATAAAACCCTATCCAAATATATATATATATATATATATATATATATATTCTTTTTCAGAAGTCTTGCAGATTGTTAAACCATGAAAACCGCTGGCACAATTTGCTATAAAATCACTAAAATATAGGTGGACTAAGCCTACATATAGAAATAAGGACAACAGCCTAAGTAGTCTACAACATAGGGGCACCAGCAACTTTATAACTTTCATTGCTCTTAAAGGCTTAAAGGACAACAGCAGAGAATCTTTACTTATCCATATGATGCTACAGTTGAGCCTTAATGTCGCACACCGGTGTGCATTAAACCCACATTTTTCTGGAAGTGCTGTCTCCATGTTCTTTTCTTTATGATGCTTTCACAGTTGTAAAAGGTTGGAGAGAAAGCTAGTCTATAAGCTATAACAGTAGGGATTCCTTGCAGAGAAGTGGTATGGACTGCCATGACCTAAAAGCAATATGACAGATATAGCAATGGTACTTACTAGTCACTGGAATGGCGTCTTACTAGAATGTGTGCTCTTCAGATGACTGAAATCTCCCAATGTTAATCTCTGCTGCTCCTGTATTTAAATGCCTGACACATGAAGCTTCTCAGTGAGGAAACACATATGACGTCAGCCAGTGTTAGTGTTTGGTAACAATGGGAAGGAAATTTGCAAGGAGATTCCCACATTATTGTACTTCACAGATAATATCTGGATTTTACACCGGTTACTATACAAACTCAGGATGTATGGCCCATGCTTTTTTCTAGGTTGACTTTTATTAGACCCTACTACAAAAATACAGATAACACAATTGACCCTTTAAGGGATTTCCCCATTTCTGGCATAGCACTAGATCAGGAAAATCACAGTGCCTGGTTCATTTTCCATTGTAAAGTTGCCCATACTTGTGTAGTCACTTTCCAGTAAAATGAATGGGGGATAAGCAAGTAAGCAAGTGGATGCCGAATTCTGTTAGATATGGACTGGGCACCCTAGTTCTTGGGCTTGTTGGGAATTATAACAATCTGCCATCCACTGATCACACTTCTGGATTCACAGTGCAAATGCAATAAAAGTGTTTTATGGTTTAAATGTTCCAAACACACTAGAGCTACGTTCAGACACTGTAAGATAGCGGCCATTCTGTGACACGGCCGTGTCATAAAACGGCCGCTGTCTGTGAACTGTGGACATCACTTCTTTGGAAGGTGCCCTTGTTCCTATTAACCATAGCAGACAATGTAAAGTACGGCCGGAGCCACACTTAACATTGTCTGCACAGTCAATTTTGTGCGCCCACAACAGTGTGTATACACTCCGACCGGGATTCCATAGGGACAAATGGTAAATTCGCCTTTTCAATAAATAGTGGCCGGTGTTGCAATCTGCAACGACGGACGTTATTTATTGAAAATATACGGCTGGTGAAGGAGGCCTAGGGTCTGAACGTGGCTTAGAACTGTATACAAAAGAAAGTTATATAGAAAAGTGATGCATTTCCCATTCCTAGTTATAACTACATCCACAATATAGATTGCCACAATGGTGCTACATCACAAACATTAATAGTTCCACTATGCCACACCTATATCTAAATCAACAGTAGATGTGAAATAAAGCAAGTTTGTAATTTACATTCATTATTTTTCCTTTAGTTATTATGCTTTATAGCAAAGCTATACTTACTTGTATCCAGGCCCTGTCTTCTGAAGGCAGCTTTTCAGTCTTGTGCAGGTTGAAAAAAAAGACTCAACACATGAAATCCGGCCAGTACAGAGAGTCACAGCTCAATGTGTCCATCAATCACTTGACTGCCTTCTCTGTTTGCAGATGAACGGGCCTTCCTGCATCTAGTCCAATGGATTATGATGAGATTAGGGCTCTGTGGGGACAATATCATTACTTCCAGGATTCCTTCTTCTTCTTTACATATAAGATAGTTGTTACTGACATAGGCTGAGAGGCTACCAGAGATGCACTTTCTATTTCCCTTCTCTACACCTGAATTTCTTGGGCAAGTGACCTGTCTGCCCTCCCTTCCCTGCTATACCCCTGATGCTCATGGCAAAACTATGTGCAGAGTTGTTTTCCTATTAAAGAACTGTATGGCTTATGTGTACTTCTGGCCATTACAAAGCCATAGTATGGCGGTGTATGAGTTATTTTTATTTAGACCATGAGCCAACCCAACCTATATACTTTATGTGTTACTCAGAGAGGTTGAAGAAGATTTTCAGCTGCCGATCCAGTGCTTAATATTCATCATATGCCCACAAGATTTATCAAAACTGATTGAGGGCGCAGGTGGGGTAATTCCTCATGACAACCAAGAAACCATTGTAATCATTTTACAAAATCAGAATTAAATCTAAATAAATCTGATTGGTTGCCATAAAAACTGCTCCACATTTCTATATGCTCCTTAAGTTTGTATAGCATCAAGGAGTCATGTGTG
This sequence comes from Dendropsophus ebraccatus, assembly GCF_027789765.1. NCBI lineage: Eukaryota > Metazoa > Chordata > Amphibia > Anura > Hylidae > Dendropsophus > Dendropsophus ebraccatus. The sequence goes on along the minus strand of NC_091457.1, from coordinate 35,640,868 downwards.
TTATGTGCCAACCTGTTACAGGTTATTTTGAGAAATAAAAGCTGAGCTGGGATTGGTTTCTATGTGACAAAAATCAGACACATTTTTATTTTTAACAGGTTAAGAAATCTGGGCCGTTGTATACACATGTAGCATTTGAATTAGGACCATTGCTCCTAATACTTGCATATTTCATTCTTCTGTCCAAACAAAAAGCAATCTGCATGATCAAGAGAGTTTGCTTTTGTCCCATCTTGCTTCCTCCATTTGCCTCTAAGCTTCTTAAACAACATGTCTACCTTGAACTGTGCTCCCACTTCTTATCCAACTCATTCTTTAACAACCTTCAATCTTGTTCCTGTCCCTATCACTCTACTGAATAGTCAATGATTTCTGTAAGGGTATGTGCACACTACGGAATCCCGATGGAACACCCGCCACGGAATTCACAGCTCACACCCGCTTGCAGCTGCGCGCATCCCTGTTGCTCCCATAGACTCCATTCTATGGTTTGCCAGATTCCGCTGTCCACCCAAAGAATGAACCCACTCGACGGGTGTTCCGCGGGGATTCCGTAGTGTGCACATACCCTAATACTCTGTACATATTTCCCTTGGCTTTTCCTCTGTCGACCATTCTCTCCTGCTACAAACTCTCTCATTCCCTGCCACCATTAAATGATCATGCCGTGTAATACAGCCTTTGGCTATGTTCACACTACGTAAAAGTACGGCCGTTGCTGCCACGTGTATGCACACTGCCTCTCCTTCTATGGGAAGGCTGGGATGATCTTTGCAGAGACCGGCCATACCGTGACCTGGCCAGGTCACAGAACGGCCGGTCTCTTACAACGTGTGAACATAGCCTTTAAGGCCATCTTTGATTTTGCTCTGTCTTTCAAACCTCACCTCAGGCCAGGCCTTCACCCCTCCCCCCTAAAACATTTCCTTTTCAACTTTGATTCAACTATATGACTGGTACATGCCCTCAGCATCATTGACCTGATCTCCTGATCACAACCTTCACATAATCTCTGATCCTTTAAAGACCTTCACTTAGGGCCCTATTACATGAAGTGATAATTGGCTGATTCAGCAGATTATTGCTCCGTGTAGTAAAGACAATAATCAGCTGAAGAGTCCATAATTGTCTGTTGTCTTTTAGCAATTTTAAAAATCATTGGCTGCCGACTGCACATTGCTATGTGTAATAGCGATGCACGGCTGATGGCTAAAGACACTGTAAGGAAAATAATAAAGTCTATACTTACGTGTCCAGGCTCCCCCGATGTCTTGCATCCTTTACCCCATGTAGACAGGGCCAGAAGTGTCAGAGGCGGCTGCTGGGAGCAAGAAACACAGGAAAAAGGCACCAGGACACCAGGGGAGCATGGGTAACTACAAAATTATTTTGTATGTGAAAGCAAGGGCTGCATGGACATCGCTAACAAAGTCTGTGCAGCCCTTGCTACACGATCACAGAACCAATCAAGCAGACTTCTCCAGTGCTGGAAGCATAATTTGGAACACACTACCCCAACAAATCTGATTTTCAGCCATCAAAACCTTCAAAAGCAACCTGAAAACCCAGGAAACCGTGCTGCCACCATATTGTACCATGACCAGCTGTCTCCCTCCCCTACTGTTTCCCTCCTCTGCCCTTGCAGATTGTAAGCCCTAGCGGGCAGTTTCCTCTCTCCCTTTGAAATCAATGGTCAACAGTCGTTTGTACAGTCTATTGAACAACGGACGTTGTTCTATACACCCGTGGAAATAATCAACCTGTCTATTATTTCTGGTCATTGTTTCCAAACAGAGGCTGAAAATAATTGACAGTTCACACACTAAGTGGCTGTAATGCGGCCATACTGTACATGGAAATCAGTGGTTAATCTGCAGCATAAAAATCTACAATATACATAATACATAAAACATATCTTTATGTCATCTGGGATATTTCCTATCTGGTGCACAGGGGCATCCGGCATTATAATTCATTCCATCCAGAGATGGTGCTGGACCTATGTCCAGACATATGTGGACAACCTTCTGCATTAAAGGGGGTTATTCAGGATTAGAAAAAGCACCGCTACTTTCTTGCAAATACAGCGCCTCCCCTCTGACCAGGTTGTGTGTGGTATTACAGTTCAGCTCCATCTGCGTCAGTGGAACTGAGCTGCAAAGCCCACAACCGAACTGAGGACAGGAGAGGTGCTGTTTCTGGAAGAAAGCAGACATTTCTCTAAGTCTGGACAACTCCTTTAAGTATAATGAAAAATACCAGTATTGTCAGCACTTTTTTTTTTGCATTTTACTGTGTCATTTTGAGGGAAAGTCCCCGGAATCAATAACAAAGATTTAAAAAAAAGGAACATGTTCTTGTCTTTTTTCTGTTTATTTATTAATTTTCACAGTGAACCTCAGCTGCCGTTACTAATTTATGCAATGATAAAAGGGAAATGTGATATTAGTTGGATGTCCTGTTCTACCAGTAATGATGTCAGATGAGTTGATGTAAAGGCTTCCTTTATTTAAGTACATGGGCGAGGTTACCCTGTGTGTTTGTACAGGGGGGAACGCTGAAGGTGACATGTAAGTCTTGTGACACCATTGTGCAGTACAGTTAGTGGAGCAGTGGTGAAATACGTGTATAAAGGTTTCTTGCTCAACAATTATATGAAAAATTTCCTGTCTTATGTAACAGCATATATTTACTCATAAATATATAAACAGCCAATCTATAAAATGTTACCTGATGTATTTAAATAAGGATTTGATTGGCTCAGGTTCAGGACATGTTCAAGGAAAGCATCACCAGATGGCGGCCATGAAGAGAAGAGTAATGACCTGTAGCCAAGGTGGCTTCTTTTTAGATCCACTGCTTCTTGGGGTAGATTTTCATAATTTAGTGCTGTATAGCAGCACATTAAGTATATGGGCACCTGTTTGCCTCTTGTCTACTTGAAAAGTCACAGTAGCTTAGCAGAAACACACTTGTGATATCAATGCAAATTACATGACAGAGCTGATGTAACTAGGGATGAGCGAACCGAACCGTTACGAACCAGATTCGTTACGAACTTTGCAAAAAGTTTGGTTCGGTACCGAACCGAACTTTCAAAAAGTTCGTGACGAAGTTCGTTAAAATCGCAACGGCGTCGCAAAACTGTACTTTAATCAGAGAATAGAACAGGCTACAAGGGATTATTACTCCTATAATCCTTTGTATCCTGTTATTATGTGAATATCAAGGTGTGTGACGTCACTCCAGGAACAGGAAGTGCCTGAGCGTCCATGCTCTTTCTCATTGTGTGTCTAGACTGCAGAGAGAGAGGAGGTGTACGTTAGGCAGAGAGGGAAAACACATAGATTACATATCAAAACAACTGGATAAGTACAGGAAGAGATAGAGAAGGAGTATATATTGTTTGTGAGAGAAGCCAGAGAGAGGAAGATAAAAAATAAAAAAATCGCAAGATACAGGGAAAGCTTGATAAGCTCATACATAGTGAAAGAGGCTGAGAAATCAAGAGTTAGGTAGAGAGAGGGAGAGATAGCCATCTAACTCAAAAATCGTGATATCTAGGGAGAGATAGGGAGATAAAAAAAAGAAATAGGGAGAGAAAAGTGAGAAGAGTCACTCAGGACACGTAGCATTGAACCAGCTACTGTTCCGTGACAGAGAGGAGACGCTAGACGTTTGTTTGTTTGTGATCAGCTGTTGTAGGTGACGCTAAGTCAGCGCCTCACAAAAGCTGTCCGTTTGTGCTCTGCTGGTTGCCGTTAACCCCGGCTAGCTGTCCGCAACCAAAAAAGTTTTAAAAAAAACCTTAAAAAAATTAAAAAAAATTGGTTTGTTTGTTATCAGCTGTTCTAGGTGGCGCTAAGTCAGCGCCTCACAAAAGCTGTCCGTTTGTGCTCTGCTGGTTGCCGTCAAACCCCTCTAGCCACCTGCAACCAAAAAAGTTTAAAAAAAAAAAATTAGTTTTTTTGGGATAACCTGTAAATTTCTGCTTTGCTGGGTGCCTCCAACCCACAAAGCAATAGTCACTGAAAATTTGTGCCTTCTGCCCAATAGATTATTTCTTTTTCAAAATTTACACCAACCAAAGAACTATGTCCAAGCGTCCTACTTCCAGCACTTCCCAGGCAAGGACTGCAACAGCAGGCGGTGAGTGTAGGAGAAGTGGCAGCACCAGGCCCGGCGGCAGCCGGGGCAACAGGCGTGGCAGCAGGGTGCAGCTACCCCAGACACCCAGTGGTTCTGTAAGAACCACACAGCCAGCGGTTCTAGATTGGCTTACCCAATCCTCCACTTCCACCGCCCAAAGCTCCCAAACGAGGTCGGCTGGATCATCCGACACCACCCTTACATGGGAGGGTCAGCGACAGTCCTCTGCCCCGTCCCCTGTTATTACTATGACACCCACCTCTGGGGCACCTTCTGCCAGGGAACTGTTGGCAAATCTTGATCTGCCTTTGGATTCTCTACCACTTTTTAGTGATGAGGAGGAGGAGGTAATAGTAGTCCCCCAAAGGCAGGAGGTGGAACGTGCAGAGACTGCAGAGGAGGTGGTGGCTGTAAGCCAGGGAGGGGCATCCAGTGCCACACCTGAGATCCTGTCCCAGCCACTGGAGGACAGTAGCAGTGGTGGTGATGATGATGTCGCCGATCGGACGTGGCGCCCCCAAGCACCATTATCCTCAGTGTCATCAGGGGAGGAAAGTGAGGTGCTACCGAAGCAGCAACATCCCACTGCTGCAAGGAAGCGAGGCACAAGAGGGAGGGGTAGAAGACAACCTACCAGGCAGAGTCACTTACCTCCAAGCCTTGGTCCTGAGAGGGGACCCTCAGGCAGCAGTGGCAGCCAACAGGCCGCAAGACCCCCCGTGGCTGGCAGCAAACCACAGTCCTCTGTCGTCTGGCAGTTCTTTCGGCTGGGGACAGATAAGCACATCGCTCTGTGCCTGCTGTGCAACGAGAGGGTCAGTCGTGGCAGGGGTGATAATCTTGGGACAACATCCCTGAGGAAGCACATGGAAAGGCAACACCAACAGGCCTGGAAAAAACGTGACCCCAATACCACCTCCTGTCAGGATGCACTATACACCTGCATCCTGTTACTGCAACTCAGGCTTCGTCAGCCTCAGTTGCCAGCAGCAGCAGCACAGTCTCACTGCCATGTACACCCCTAATGAGGCAGCAATCCCTGACCGAGTCCATGGGCAAATGTCAGGTGTACTCCAGCAGCCATCCCATGGCACAGAAACTGGCCAGACACCTGGTTAAGCTGCTGGTGCTTCAGTCCCTGCCATTTAATCTTGTGGACTCCCACCTTTTCAGGGATTTCGTGGCGTGTGCGCACCCCAGATGGCAAGTCCCCAGCCGCCACTACTTCTCGAGCAAAGCTGTCCCATCACTGCACAGTTATGTGAAGAGAAAGGTTGGCGACTCATTGGGACTCTCGGTGTCCAAGACCGTGCACCTGAGTGCTGATGTCTGGTCCTCTAATTATGGGCAAGGCCAGTACATGGCAGTTACTGCCCATTGGGTCAACATCCTCCCAGGAGACCATCAGGAAGTTGGCCCATTCTTGCCACTGTCACCTCCACGGTGCTTTAGGGGGCCAGCAGCGGGTAGCACAAGTTCTGCCTCCACCACCACTGCAGTCCAACCTGACCCAGTGTCTCACCACCGATGTCAGGCCCGCCGCTCTCAGGCTGTCCTCCATTTGGTGAGAGTGGGACAACAAAGCCACAGTGGGCAGGAGCTCCTCCGGACCATCAGGGAGGAGATAGCTGAATGGCTGACCCCACGTTGACTAACGGTGGGAAGTGTCGTAGCGGACAACGGGAGGAACATTGTCTCTGCAGTTCAGCGGGGAGGGCTGACTCATACACCTTGTATGGCACATGTGATCAACCTCATAGTGCAGAGGTTTCTCCGATCATTTCATGCACTACATGACCTTCTGAGGATGTCACATAGAGTGTGCAAACATTTCAGCCACTCCTACGCTGCAAGGAACACCCTGCTCAGAATACAGAGACAGCGCGGCATGCTCCAACATCGGCTAATCTGCGACGTGCCAACCCGCTGGAATTCTGCCCTCCATATGCTCGACCGCCTGTACGAGCAAAGGTCAGCCGTAACAGACTACCTCATGGGGCAATCAGGCAGCTTCAAGCCACATTGCGACTTCTAAGTAACACACTGGCAGTTAATGCATGAAGTCTGCCAATTGTTGATCCCTTTTGAGGACGCGACTTTCTTTGTGAGCAGGCAGGACTATGGGATCAACGACATCATCCCACTCCTCCATGTTCTAGAAAGTGCGCTGAGCAACATCATAAGCGAGGATTCCCAGGCCTCAACTCCAAGGCTGAACATCGCCTTGAGCCCAGAGCTGGATGAAGTGCAGATGGAGGTTGAGAAGGAAGATTTCTAAGCCCAGCCACTCTGCACACCGCCACCTGGCTTCTCTGCCTCTCCATCACAGGAGGAGATAGAGGATGAGGTGGTAGAGGAAGATTAGGAAGACCCCAGCAGACCCTGGAACTACACCGAGGACAGTGGAGAGGAGAGGCGGTCATTGTCCTTGGTGCAGATGGCAAGGTGTCTGCGGGAGTGTCTGCGGAATGATAGCCGGATTGTGGACATCCACCAGAGGGACGAATACTGGCTAGTTCCCAGACAACATCCTCTGGGGGGGAACCAGCGCGCTCCACTCCCACCACCACTAGTGGAGGCATCAGAAGTCGCTACAGCCTGCAAGCCCTCATGAACAATTTCATGCAGCCAGCTGGTGAAGAAAGGATACAGCACCGGACTCATGGCGTGGACCAGCATGAGCTCAGCCACCAGGTCACTGCCTACCTTGATTCTACCCTGCCCCAAAGTGTCACCGACCCCGTGCAGTACTGGGCAGAAAAACTGGAGATTTGGCCTCAACTGGCAGAGTTAGCCTTGGCTCTGCTGTCCTGCCCAGCCAGTAGTGTGGCGTCAGAGAGGGTATTTAGTGCGGCGTAGATAAAATTGCATCAAGCGCTACTAAAAAGAACTCATAAATGGTAGGTTACTCCCGAAAATTTTTTGTAAAGGTGTTCTTCTTGATGGTGAGATATTTCAGTCCTCCAGATTCGGGTTCCAACAAGTAGTTGTAATCCACGCTGGGAGTACGCCCCGGCCGGTAGCGCAACTTCAACCATCTAGCGGTGTTTCGGTACAAGTTCAGTGTGACGTCACAGAGTGTGTTACAGGGTGTAGTAAGGACCAAAGTTCCTCCAACGCGTTTCAGCGTTCCTAACGCCTTCCTCAGGGATTCTGAGGGTGATGTTCTCTGTCTATGTTACCGTATCCGTATCCTGCTAGACTAGGTGTAATGTTAGAGGGGGTGTTTTTTAAAGTTGACTGTCCTGTGCTGAACTCTACATTAACATGTTGTCATGTTTAAAGAATGATTTTTACACACATGCATATCCTTAGCTTCAAACTTTAGTTGTCTGTACTAGGTCTTTCTGGGTCCAAAAGAATACTACTCCTACTAATGCCCCCACAGTCAATTGTCTATTTGGAAACATACTGGGTGGAAGCTGCCTTTCAACATGTCTGTTTGTAACAATACTAGCCTGAGAGCCAACAACTGCTGCCTTCTCCTGGTCTGTTTTAAATAATACTGACATGGAATCAATCAAATGCTGCTGCCTCCTCCTCCTCAAGTAGCCGCTCCTCGATAATACTGGCCTGGAATTGATCAACTGCTGCCTCCTCCAGCTGCTCAAGTAGTCTGTTTTTAATTATACTGGGCTGGAATATATCAACTGCTGCCTCCTCGTCCTCAATTAGCCTCTCCTCCATAATCCTGGCCTGGAATAGATAAACTGCTGCTGCCTTCTCCTCAAGTAGCCTCTCCTCGATAATACTGGCCTGGAATCAATCAACCGCTGCCTCCTCCTGCCGTTCAAGTAGTCTGTTTTTAATTATAAACAGGGATCAAGAAACAGAGTCTCGCACTCACCGGACTGAAGATGCAAGTGGTTTATTTCCGATACATCAGAATGGTGGAGCAGGTGTGTTCAGCAGGAGCAACAAAATGTTTCACACCTACAGAGGCGCTTCGTCGGGCTAGGAACTGTTTTTAATTATACTGGCCTGTAATCGATCAACTGCTGCCTCATCCTCCTCAAGTAGCCTTTCCTCGATTATACTGGCCTGGAATCAATCAACTGCTGCCTCCTCCTGCTCTTCTAGTAGTCTCTTTTTAATTATACTGGCCTGTAATCGATCAACTGCTGCCTCATCCTCCTCAAGTAGCCTCTCCTCGATAATACTGGCCTGGAATCAATCAACTGCTGCCTCCTCCTGCTCTTCTAGTAGTCTCTTTTTTATTAGACTGGCCTGTAATCGATCAACTGCTGCCTCATCCTCCTCAAGTAGCCTCTCCTCGATAAGACTGGCCTGGAATCGATAAACTGCTGCCTCATCCTCCTCAAGTAGCCTCTCCTCAATAATACTGGCCTGGAATTGATCAACTGCTGCCTCCTGCTCCTGAAGTAGTCTGTTTTTAATAATCCTGGCCTGGAATCGATCAACTGCTGCCTCATCCTCCTCAAGTAGCCTCTCCTCAATAATACTGGCCTGGAATCGATCAACTGCTACCTCATCCTCCTCAAGTAGCCTCTCCTCGATAAGACTGGCCTGGAATCGATAAACTGCTGCTGCCTCCTCATCCTCCTCAAGTAGCCTCTCCTCAATAATACTGGCCTGGAATCGATCAACTGCTGCCTCATCTTCCTCAAGTAGCCTATCCTCCATAATACTGGCCTGGAATCGATCAACTGCTGCCTCCTCCTGCTCTTCTAGTAGTATCTTTTTTATTAGACTGGCTTGTAATCGATCAACTGCTGCCTCATCCTCCTCAAGTAGCCTCTCCTTGATAATACTGGCCTGGAATCAATCAACTGCTGCCTCCTCCTGCTCTTCTAGTAGTCTCTTTTTTATTAGACTGGCCTGTAATCGATCAACTGCTGCCTCATCCTCCTCAAGTAGCCTCTCCTCAATAATACTGGCCTGTAATCGATAAACTGCTGCCTCATCCTCCTCAAGTAGCCTCTCCTCAATAATACTGGCCTGGAATCGATCAACTGCTGCCTCCTGCTCCTGAAGTAGTCTGTTTTTAATAATCCTGGCCTGGAATCGATCAACTGCTGCCTCATCCTCCTCAAGTAGCCTCTCCTCAATAATACTGGCCTGGAATCGATCAACTGCTACCTCATCCTCCTCAAGTAGCCTCTCCTCGATAAGACTGGCCTGGAATCGATAAACTGCTGCTGCCTCCTCATCCTCCTCAAGTAGCCTCTCCTCAATAATACTGGCCTGGAATCGATCAACTGCTGCCTCATCTTCCTCAAGTAGCCTATCCTCCATAATACTGGCCTGGAATCGATCAACTGCTGCCTCCTCCTGCTCTTCTAGTAGTATCTTTTTTATTAGACTGGCTTGTAATCAATCAACTGCTGCCTCATCCTCCTCAAGTAGCCTCTCCTCGATAATACTGGCCTGGAATCAATCAACTGCTGCCTCCTCCTGCTCTTCTAGTAGTCTCTTTTTTATTAGACTGGCCTGTAATCGATCAACTGCTGCCTCATCCTCCTCAAGTAGCCTCTCCTCAATAATACTGGCCTGTAATTGATAAACTGCTGCCTCATCCTCCTCAAGTAGCCTCTCCTCAATAATACTGGCCTGGAATCGATCAACTGCTGCCTCATACTCCTCAAGTAGCCTCTCCTCAATAATACTGGCCTGGAATCGATCAACTGCTGCCTCATCCTCCTCAAGTAGCCTCTCCTCGATAAGGCTGGCCTGGAATCGATAAACTGCTGCTGCCTCCTCCTCCTCCTCAAGTAGCCTCTCCTCAATACTACTGGCCTAGAATTGATCAACTGCTGCCTCCTGCTCCTGAAGTAGTCTGTTTTTAATAATCCTGGCCTGGAATCGATCAACTGCTGCCTCATCCTCCTCAAGTAGCCTCTCCTCAATAATACTGGCCTGGAATCGATCAACTGCTACCTCATCCTCCTCAAGTAGCCTCTCCTCGATAAGACTGGCCTGGAATCGATAAACTGCTGCTGCCTCCTCATCCTCCACAAGTAGCCTCTCCTCAATAATACTGGCCTAGAATCAATCAACTGCTGCCTCATCCTCCTCAAGTAGCCTCTCCTCGATAAGGCTGGCCTGGAATCGATAAACTGCTGCTGCCTCCTCCTCTTCCTCCTCAAGTAGCCTCTCCTCAATAATACTGGCCTGGAATCGATCAACTACTGCCTCCTGCTCCTGAAGTACTCTGTTTTTAATAATCCTGGCCTGAAATCGATCAACTGCTGCCTCATCCTTCTCAAGTAGCCTCTCCTCAATAATACTGGCCTGGAATCGATCAACTGCTGCCTCATCCTCCTCAAGTAGCCTCTCCTCGATAAGACTGGCCTGGAATCGATAAACTGCTGCCTCATCCTCCTCAAGTAGCCTCTCCTCAATAATACTGGCCTGGAATCGATCAACTGCTGCCTCCTGCTCCTGAAGTAGTCTGTTTTTAATAATCCTGGCCTGGAATCGATCAACTGCTGCCTAATCCTCCTCAAGTAGCCTCTCCTCAATAATACTGGCCTGGAATCAACTGCTACCTCATCCTCCTCAAGTAGCCTCTCCTCGATAAGACTGGCCTGGAATCGATAAACTGCTGCTGCCTCCTTCTCAAGTAGCCTCTCCTCAATAATACTGGCCTGGAATCGATCAACTGCTGCCTCATCTTCCTCAAGTAGCCTATCCTCCATAATGCTGGCCTGGAATCGATCAACTGCTGCCTCCTCCTCAAGTAGCCTCTCCTCAATAATACTGGACTGGAATCAATCAACTGCTGCCTCCTCCTGCTGCTCAACTTGTCTCTTCTCAACAATACTGGCCTGGGTGCAATCAAGTGCTGCCGCATCCTCCTTGTAAACTTTTTTTTCCAATATTTTTTTTCACTATTTTTGCACTTTTATTCACTATATTTTATTAATTTTATTCCTATTATTATTATTATTATTTTCTCATTATTTCTGGAAATTTTATTTTCCCACTTTTTTCATTGTAATAGCAACTGCAACTAAACGAAACTATACCCTATCACACTCCCACTATTGTAGCTGAAATTATTCAGCCGTTAGAGCAAGGTTCGTTTTCGGTTCGGTTCGGACCGATCCGAAATTCACGAAAGTTCGCCGGATCGAACCGAACTTTTCAAAGGTTCGCTCATCCCTAGATGTAACATACTTTACCTGACTGAACTACCACTAAGGCA